>NC_043010.1:19583979-19606479 GCF_006345805.1 Octopus sinensis
AATGACTGAAACAAGTAAAAAGATAGAAAAATATTTAATGTATATGTGTAAATGGTGTGTATATATAATGTATTTGAATATATGGTGCATGTATATATGATGTGTGTGTGTGTGTGTGTGTGTGTGTGTGTGTGTGTATATATATGTGTGTGAGACACTCTTTATCTTCCTCTGCTTCTCTCTCTCTCTCATTCTCCCCACTACCACCACCACCAATTCTATCACATCTCAATCAGGTTGCATTAATTAACCACTCTTTTACATGCACATACACACACATTATACAGCTCTGTGTTGTTTGCAACGCCATTGACATTCATTAACTCAAGTAGCTCAGTCCACTTGGCTGAAACTAGGTGTCACTCTAAGTAGCAACTGGAGGCTGTAACACTCTGCTGTTTGCAAGGTCAACAAACTCATTATGTAGCCCAGTCCATCTGGCTGAAACTAGTTCTGACACTGTATGTATACAACCACTGTAATTGGCCCTCATGCTCCCCAGGGCCATAGTGAACAGCAGTCCTGGGCAAACTGTGATCTGTGAGACGTTCTGAATTGCTAGCCTTCGTTCACAAGGAAAACATCATCATCATCATTTAATGTCCGCCTTCCATGCTAGCATGGGTTGGATGCTTTGACAGGAGCTGACAGAATCGTTAGCATGCCGGGCAAAATGCTTAGCAGTATTTCATCTGCCATTACGTTCTGAGTTCAAATTCTGCCGAGGTCGACTTTGCCTTTCATCCTTTCAGGATCGATTAAATAAGTACCAGTTATGCACTGGGGTCGATATAATCGACTTAATCCGTCTGTCTGTCCTTGTTTATCCTCTCTGTGTTTAGCCCCTTGTGGGTAGTAAAGAAATAGGTTTGACCTCTGTGTCTGTTTTGGCAGGGTTTTTATGGCTGGATGCCCTTCCTAACACCAACTACTTTGCAGAGTGGACCAAGTGCTTTTCACGTGGCACCAGCAATGGCATGCTCAGGCATGGCTGTGTGGTTATGAAGCTTGCTTCCCAACCACATGGTCCCAGGTTCAGTTCCACTATTATGTGGCACCTTGGGCAAGTGTCTTCTACTATAGCCTTTGGCCTACCAAAGACTTGGTAAGTGAATTTGGTAGATGGAAACTGAAAGAATCCCATCAATAAAAGAGACTAACAGCATAAGTACCAAACTTGAAAAAATAAATACTGTGGTCAGTTCAGTTTACTAAAAATTCTTCTAGACAGTGCTCCAGTATGGCCACAGTGTAATGACTAAAACAAATAAAAGATAAAAGGTTAAAAAAAAAATCCACCAGTCATGCTGCAGGGTGGGTGGGGTCTGGAAGGGAGTATCACTTTACAAGACCGTTTGCCCCCTTTTCTTACTCTCCCTCCTTCATCTGAGCTTATACCACCAATGGAGTGAGGGGAAGGAAGAGGAAGAGGAGGCAGAGTGTCTGTTCGGGTGTGGGAGGCTGTTCAGCTCTGTAAGAAATTACTGCGCATTGAGATTTCTTTGGATGATAATAGATTCAAACCACCCCCACTCCATCACCTACCCCTGCCAACAGGTAGATACTACTTAACAGATGTGGCCTCCTTCCCTCTACATGTGTGTGTGCATCTGAGCTTTAGAATTTCCATTGTGTGTGTGTGTGTGTTATATAAGATGTACATTCCCATGTAGGTGTGTCTAACCGTGTTTGTTAACATAGCTAAATGCGAAAGACATGTAGCTTATACATGACTGTTTTCTCTGCCTCACACACACACACACACAACTGTTTTTTGTTGTCTCATGCACATATGCTCACACATGTGCCTTAAATGATGCATTGCTGAATGGTACATCAGTTATGGTGGGGGTGGTAGTAGGAGTAGTAGCTGTAGACGTTTGACTATATATATATATATATATGTGTGTGTGTGTGTATGTGTGTGTGTATATATATATATGCATGTATATATTTCTACACACTGTAGTTGTAACCAAAAATATTTGTTGTCTTCCTTCCTTCCTACATGTAAAGTAGGCACAGTAAAGTACGCATACACTCGTTGTATAACATAGATACAGAAGACAAAGATTCCATACTTCAGAAACATATGAACAGCCTTCTGCATCTTTGGGTGTATACACACACGTCTACGTATTCACACACACAAGCATCTACCATCTGCCTAAACACGCACACACACACACCAATGTCTACACATACATACGCTATTTACACCCATATCTACATACTCATTCACCTAGATACTTTCTACAGCCATCCCTATACACACACACATCCACATTCAAGTTTACACATATACACATACAATGTACATCCGTGTCTATGCACACACACACACACAATCACACGCACACAGTCAAAATTACATAAACATTCAAAAGCACTTACACACCTACACACACAACCAGAATTACTCACACACACGCACATGCACGCACGCACATCAGACAGGCCAAAACAAGATGTGCGATTGTTAATGTAAGCAGGATTCTGTGCCTTTGACCAAGTTTGGTAAACAACCTTGATCACTCTTCTAGACAGTCTGTGTCTGTTCTGCTATCTGCTGCCACATTCTGTTTATCAAACCATTCTATAGGAAACAGACTCTGCTGTGAAGTGGCTGCTACACCATAATCTATTCAATGGTTGCTGAAGGAATCTGCTTGGGAACAATATGCTTCTGAGTTTGACCTCACTCTGTGACACCTTCAGCTAATGCCAGCCAATGTTTGGTTGGAGGAATTTTATAGACAAACTGTATGGAAGCCTACCACATCATCATCATCATCATCATCGTTTAATGTCTGCTTTCCATGCTGAGATACGAGTTGGATGGTTTGATGGGGAACTGGTGAGCTACAGGGCCGCATGAAGCTATAGTGTTATCTTTGGTGTAGTTCCTGCGGTTGGAAGCCCTTCCTAACACCAACCACTTTACAGAATATAATATTTTGTTTTGGTTGAGTCAGTCTCTTACTACTTTGGGATTCCTCAGTAGGAACACAGGCTCTTCAGGCAAATTCTGACAGGAGGATTGATGCGTTTAACACATTTATATAGTTTTGTAGTCATAGTTAAGGCACATGCTTCAGTGGTTAGAGCGTTGGGTTCATGGTCATGAGGTAATGAGTTTGATTCCCGGACAGGGCTGTGTGTTGTGTTCTTGAGCAAGACATTTTATTTCACATTTCCCCAGTTCACTCAGCTGTAGAAATGAGTTGTGGTGTCATTGGTGCCAAGCTGTATTGGTCCCTTTGCCTTTCCTTTGGATAACTTCAGTGGCATGGAGAGGGGAGGCCGGTATACTTGGGTGACTGCTGGTCTTCCATAAACAACCTTACCCAGACTTGTGCCTCAGAGGGTAACTTTCTACATTTAGTGCATGGTCATTCATGACCAAAAGGATTTTTTTCTTTTTTTGTTAATTATAGAATGTAATAATTAGAAAACTTTAATTATATACACACATACAAATACACACATACACGCACACATACATGCATATATACACACACACACATACATACATACATACATACATACATAATGTGCAAACCCTGTCAATTTCCCTGGGAATCCTGTGCCCCTACAGACTAAACTCAGTAGCAAGAGGGTCATTCAGCCAAAATGAAATATCATTAATCTCTACTATGGTATTGAGTACACATTTTAATGAGATTCCCCATGTGGTGTGTGTGTGTGTGTGTGTGTGTGCACTCGCATACACTCACGTACACAGGTGCACATGTATATGGACAAATATCTTTTCCCACTGTTTCTTGTTGATCGATATCTTGGGGTTGGAATTTGTCAGATGAAGACTATGGAAATCCATCTTGTGTTTTTGGGTGTGAGCTGATGCAAAAGCCTTATTTGTAGTTACTCTGTCAAAGGACCTCATTTGATAGCTGATCTCACCCATTGGATAAACAGAGGTTGATAAATTGAACACCAGACTAGATACTGTGGCTGATATCATTGATTAGAACTGATCATGGTGATGCCCCAGCATGGCCACAGCCCAAAGACTAAAAATGGTGGAGTGAATAAAACATAGAAATAGTCATGTATAGTCTTCTGTTGATCTGTATATAGAATAAAAATATATATAGTGCCTACCCTTCTATAGTATGGCACTATGTATACTGTCTACGACTGTGTAGTAATAGTGTGGCCAATGGGCCATTCATAGAACATTGTGCCAATTCCTTGTATGAGAATGTATTGCATTGCTTATCATTTTGTATGTTGCCTCTGGTGATTGGATGTCAATAACAGAAATGCAGTACGAGTCAGTGAGATGAAGCGCTAAACCATGGATCGATCTGTTAGAAACGGCAGTCAAATCTCCCTCAAGTCACTCCTTGTCATCTCAAAACAGAAGTGACAGGATTGTTTAGATATAAATAGCTATGTTACAAAATTACATTTTATATTCTGATTGCTCGTGTATGAGGTCTGATCAAAAGTAACAAGGACTCTTGCTATAAAAAGGAAACCATAATCCATATGAGTTTGGTATTTAATCTCCTTCAAAGTAATCCCCCTTCTGAAGCCACACACTTAATCCAGAATCTTTTCCATTGATGGAAGCAAGTGTTCCTGGGACTCGTTTCTGGGGTTAGGGAGCAAATATTCCTCATTGTATTCTCTTAGATTTCCTTGACATCGTGTAATCTTGCTAGGGTCTTTCACTGCAAAGACTGAGCCATGGTTTTGTTTAGGACCAGAGCCATAGACCCACGATTCCTCACCTTTTTATGACTACATTATTTACATTTGATGGATATTTGTCCTCGTTTAGTTTGTTGTTAACACAACATTTCAGCTGATATACCCTCCAGCTTTCATCAGGTGTCTTGGGGGAAATTTCGAACTTGGGTTCTCATTCCTAAGGTATTTTTTGATGTTATTATTATTATTCAGGTCACTGCCTGGAATCGAACTCTGAATCTTGGGGTTAGTAGCCCACACTCTTAACCATTACACCATATGCCCGTGGAATGAGAACCCAGAATTGAAATTTCCCAGGTTCTTAGGAATGAGAACCCAGGTTTGAAATTTCCCAGGTTCTTAGGAATGAGAACCCAGGTTCAAAATTTCCCCAAGACACTTGGTGAAGGCTGGAGGGTATCTCAGCCAAAACGTTGTGTTAACAACAAACAAGATGAGGTCAAATATCCATCAAATGTAAATAATTCCTCATCTCTTAAATATAGAACTGTTTATGACTATTTTCTAAAAATATTCATCCTCCTTGACACAATCAATGAGATCCTGCATAGCTGAAATCCAATCTTGTTCTGAAATGACCATACTCTACATACTTTGCTTCCAAGCACTGCAATAAACATCAGAAATGAGCGAGAACTTTTTAAATTTGTGTTTGTGTACAAAAGAGTTCAAGGTCAATCTGGGCCAAGGAGCTTCACTTCGTGTATTTTAGCTGTTACCATAGCAACAGTCCTGATACTTTTTGACCAAACCTCTTACCTCTGCTCATCTTGTCCTCTAATATCTTATATACCTCCATTTGTCTTAACTGAGCTGTTATGCGATATCTCAAAGCAGCTCACTTTATCTTCTACAATAATAACCCAACTTCCTCTCACATTATAATCTCTTAGTAATACATCATCCACCCAAGTTCAACACCCTTATGTCCCATATCTCAGACTCGCTAAGTCATGTCTGTACCCTGGGTTACCATCCTTTACCAATATTGTCTGAATAATAAACCATTTGGTGATTAAGACTCACCCTGATGTATTATCCACCCTGAGTCTGCTCTTAAACACCATTGTCATCCTTCTCAAATGTTGCCCGACTCACAAACCATCTAGTCCTAGATTTTTTGTTGTACACCCTCCATACCCTGACACCCTGATAAATATTTTCTGACTCATAATTGTAACACATGCTCAGTTCTAGATTCTCACGCAAATGTTTGACATATTCAATGTTTATTTAGTGTTAAGGAAACTGGAATGAAGCTATGATTCAGTGAAGTGGGCAGTTGTTTTGGAATATCAACCATGTTTGCTAAGTGATGCCACTTGAATAACTCGGTGCCAAAATTGGGTGCCGAGAAAATTAGTTCAAGTGGTGTTGTTTGTCTGTTGACTTTTTAACATTTCTTCCCCCTCTTTCAGTTCCTGCAGAAATTTTGGCTTCACCATCTTGAGGAAGGATTGAATTCTATGCATTAGCAGCTGCTGCTACTACTACTACTACTACTTACTGTAGCCTAAATAAGAGTCTGTGGTTGAATAACTTTTTTTAAAAACATTTTGGATTTTATTTTATTTTCTCCACTTTGTTTCCTTGGTAACCCACTTATAATGATGGTGAAGGTGGTGGTGGTGCTGATGATGGAGATTATGATGATTTGTGATGATGATCATCATCATCATCGTCATAACCACCATCACTACCACCTTCCCTGTCACCACCACCACCATCTTCGTTATCTTTTATCTTCATCACAAGCACCATAATCTCACCCCTCCTCCTCCACCACCACCACCAGCCTCCAGTCTAATTTAAATGTAATAATATTTTGTTATCAGATTTTCAATAAATATGCAACATTTCATTATTTTCTCTTTTCATCATTGAAACGTTTCTTGTAACTGTTGTTGTTGGTAGTGGTGGTGGTGGTGTAGGTGGTAGTAGTGGTGGCATTGTTGTTAGAGAGCAGGGGTCAAATCTGGTCAGACTCTTTATATCACAATGAACCAATGAAATTGCTTCTATAAGTCATGATCCCCCACACACACGCATACACGAACTACACTCACTCACACACATCTATACTCGTGAATACACACACACACACACACACACCACACACACACACACACACACACACACACACACACACACAAAGTCTAGGAATCTAAGAGAAAATCCACATTGATTTATTGATTGATTTTTTACCATATCTATGTGTGGAAACAGTTTGAATGTTGCTAGACAAAAATGATGATGATGATGATGATGGTAAGAATCGTTTCAACCCTAGGCTCAAGGCCTGAAATTTGTGGGAAGGAGGAGAGTCGATGACATTTATCCCAGTGCCATAACTGGTGTGTATTTCATCGACCCTGAAAGGATTAAAGTCAAAGTCGACCTTGGTGGAATTTGAACTCAGGACATTGCAGCAGATGAAATACTGCTAAGCATTTCACCCGGTATGCTAATGATTCTGCCAGTTCGCCACCTTAACGATAATTATTTTGATAATGAAGTAAAAGAAGGAATGAGATGAAGAGAATATGCAAGTGCAGGTGTCTCTGTGTGGTAAGAAGTTTGCTTCTCAACCATATGGTTCTGGGTTCAGTCCCACTTCATGGTCCCTTGGGCAAGTGTGTTCTACCATAGCCTCAGGCTGACCGAAGCCTTGTCAGTGGATTTGGTAGACAGAAACTGAAAGAAGCCCATCATGAGTGTGTGTGTGTGTGTGTGTGTGTGTGTGTGTGTGTGTGTGTGTGTGTATGCCTTACTCTCTGAGTACATCCCCAGTTACCTCCCTTTTTATAGTCTCCCTCTCTTCACATTAAACTCTCTCCCTCATTTCAACCATCTGTTTGCTAAATTGTTGGAAATTAATGAAAGTCACAAAGTACCATTAATATTTATACCTTGTTATAAACTTTAATAAATAACAAATGATATTTTGGAGGTGGCGGTAGTAGTTGTAGTAGCAACAAACTTCATTTTCGAGTTTGTCTTTAAATTCCTATGTTTGTCACATTGCATTGTGGTCAGTGTTGCTGACAGTGGTGATGATCATGTTGTGGAGTTTGTAGTATGAAAAAAAGAAAGGGGGAGAGAGAGAATGACATGGTAGTGGCGGTGGTGGTGGTGGTGCTGCTGCTGTTGATGTGGTAATGTTGTAGTATAGTAATCAGAACACTCCAAAGTCAAGGGGATGAGATGAGTTGAACTCGATGGGTTCACGTTAAACCATCAATATATTAAAGTGTTAATTAACCCTTGCCCAACTGATCCAATTTGATTGATTTTCATTCCATTTCGCATCCCGCAACAACAAAGGGTTGAGGCCTGTAGCTTAGTGGTTAGGGTGTCGGACTCGTGATGGTAAGATTGTGGTTTCAATTTCTGGATCAGGCGACATGTGTTAATGAGCAAAGCAGTTCATTTCACATTGCTCCAGTCCACTCAGCCAGCAAGAGTGAGAAATCCTGCAATGGACTGACATCCCATCCAGTGGGAAATTTATACGCTTCAAAAGGATCTTTACTTATATCCTTATCAACAACAAAGGGTTAATGTCAAACCGTCACCATAATGAAGTGTTAATAACCCTAATCCAATGGAAGTGGCTTATTGTGATCACATTTTGATAATAATAATAAGCTGATAATATTAAGCAGAGGATCTAATAATATCTCTTACTTTTTTACCTGTTTCAATCATTTGACTGTGGCTATACTGGAGCACCGCCTTTAGTCAAGCAAATTGACCCCAGGACTTATTCTTTGTAATCCTAGTACTTATTCTATCGGTCTATTTTGCCAAACTACTAAGTTACCAGCATTGGTTGTCAAGCAATGTTGGGGGGGGGGACAAACACAGATACACAAACATATACTCACACACACACACACACACATATATACATGATGAGCTTCTTTCAGTTTCCCTCTACCATATCCATTCACAAAGCTTTGGTCTACCAAATCCACTCATGAGGCTTTGGTCGGGCCGAGGCTATAGTAGAAGACACTTGCCAAAGGTGCCACGCAGTGGGACTGAACCCGGAGCCATGTGGTTGGTAAGCAAGCTGCTTACCACAAAGCCACTCCTGTAGTTGTTTCTATCAATTTTTTAATCTTTTATCATTTACTTGTCTCAGTCATTAGACTGTGGCCATACTGGGGCACTGCCTTGAGGAATTTTAGTCGAATAAATCAACCCCAATGCATTTTTTTAACCCTGGTACTTATTCTATTGGACTCTTTTGTTGAACTGCTAAGTTACCTGGATATAAATACACCAACACCGGTTGGCAAGCAGTGGTAGGTGACAAACACACACGCACACATATATGACAGGCTTCTTTCAGTTTCTATCTCAAGTCCATTCACAAGGCTTTGATTGGCCTGAAGCTATAGTAGAAAGCACTTACCCAAGATGCCATGCATTGGGACTGAACCTGGATCCATCTGGTTGGGAAGCAAACTTCTTACCTCACAGCCATTTTAGATAAAGAGCTGAGACCCACTAATTTTGATCCCCAAAACTGTTTTGATGACATCAGATATTATATTAGTTGAAATTTACAGAAAGACAAAGACAGGTGTGTATGAACAACAAGCAGGTGTACTAGTTTGACACTCAGAAAAGTGAGAAAGTTTTTTACATTTCGAGCCTATGCTCTTCAGTAGAAAGGAATAAGAGAAAATAGACAGAGAGAGAATAAAAAACTTGTGACTTCTTTGATATTCCTAATATATTGAACCTTCAGATCCTTAGCAGTGATACTGTCACACCCTTAAAATTAGTGTTACTTTCAAACATATGCAAATATCACATATTGGGCCCCAACATTAAATGATTGCCTTCATTGATGAAAAAATGTAAATGAAAGATGCATTCAATTGGTATGTATTTTCTTGGTCCCAAGAGAATGAAATTTAAACTTCCAGAAGTAGGATTTGAACTCGAGATGCAAAGGGAGATAACTTGTTGCTTCAAGTCAACGTTAAGTTTGACATGTGTCTGTTTTGGCTTAACTCTATCACAGCAAAATTAAATTTCATGTTTATTCCAGTAATGATGTTAAATATCTGCCAAAAATTAGAATTGATATTTTTCGCAAGTCACATTATCTGAACTAAAGGTAGATTGATATATAAAACTACTTTCTGTAGTTATGAAACTCTGAGTTGATAAATTTGATTTCCACTGTAAAAGAATTTCCACTAAAGTCTATTATATGTGTAATGTCTGTGTGGAACAGTTGTAGTCTGAAATGTTCTTGATTTTTGTTTATTTTCTTAGGAAAAAGATAGAAGAATTGAATTAATCCAACACAGAAAAATGAAGAAGCGATTACGAAGATCTTTGGAAAAGGTGAGTTGTATTTTATTCCCTACAGACTTTCAGGTCATTGTGGTCCTTTCATTTGGACTTTTGGCAAGTTACATCTTAGATACCCTGCTCACTTTATCATGACCTTATATCACTACATATCATACATCATCAATCTACCCCACCCCAACACACTGGATGGCTTTTTAACTCACGACTACATCTTCTTCAAAAACAGTTGTCTGAGATGCAAGCACTCTTTCAATATATTGCTCAGCCTGCAAACTCTCGTGCTTCCCTTGCCAAAAGGGTTTTCACCAACTTTGTGAGATCCTTTAATGATCATCTCACCAATTGTTATGACATCAGAAGCCTTTATAATGACACCAGAGGTCTTTGCCTTGCAAGCTACTTGGCAGCTCTGCTGGTGCCATGTAAAAAGCACCAAGTACACTCTAAAATGTGGTTGACATTGGGAAGGGCATCCACCATAGAAACCATGCCAGAACAGACAATTCAGCCCATGCTAGCTTGGAAAACAGATGTTGATTGATGAGGATAATGAATTTAGTATTGTAATCAATAGCTTTCTGTCCTGACACCATTACAGTGCTTATTAATAGAGTTCTCTCTCTCTCTCTGATCAGCACTCTTACACTCACTGTTGCCATCTGCTGTCACTCTCTCTCTCTCTCCTATACAGATAATAACTACTCTTCACTCCTTCCTCTTTTCCATTCACTATACATAGTGTTTAATATGACTGTATGTATATGTGTTTGTGTATTAGCAGAATGTTCTTTCAAATATGAAGGTGTGTGTGACCTAGTTGTAGGATGTGGAGCATGATCAAATGGTCATGGGTCCAATTCTTTGACTTGGAATTACATTTTCTCCTTGAGCAAGGCACTTCATTTCATATTTCACCAGTTTACTGAAAATGGATTCTGGCCAATTGCTGGTGCAGCTCTCCCTTCATGCCATCCAGTTGTTGCTTGATGTTTCAGTCAGTCAGGAATGTCTGTGTTTCCTCCTATCTAAAACAACTAATGAAAGCATGACACAAGCTGTCCGATCACGCCCACCGCAAATGACAGATAAGCTTATACTTTCAATGCGCATTACTACTATTAGTTTCATCATGTCTCTTCAGATAATGCTTAACAATCCAACTTCTTGTTATTTCTTTCAAGATAACATTATAGATAAATGCTTTTGTTTATTTGTTTTACTGTGTTTCAATAGTGAGCTACTCTTGTTCATTGGCTGGTTATGTTGGTGTTGTTTGATTCTTCATCATTTTTTAGGCAACTGCCTCTATATGTTTGTATGTCTTCTGCATCTTCATTTGAGCTCTTCATTATATTTAATGTATGGTTGGAATATTGCAGTAATAAAGTGGAATGCCATGTCTAAGAAATTGCCTGTATTGAGGTCACTACTTGCTATAATCTATACATAAAAATTTCTGAATAGTTTGGTTAAGTCACTATAAATTCCTCTGATAATGGTAATTAAGTCTGGAATATACATTCCAATTATGTTTGGAATTCCACAGAATCCATGGCTTCTGTGCTTACATCAAAGAAATCTGCATTATGCTTTTCCCATCCATATGATATTTATTTTGTATAATTTAATGTGCATGTATATATATTTATATATATTATAATATAATATATAATATATTTTTGAATTCTAACAGCAGTGCATCAGCATGGCCACAGCTCTGAGCTGAAACTAAAATATATATATATATAATATATAATATATGCATATATACATCTATATATGTACATACCTACATATATATGGTGGACTCTCTCATCGAAGACGATGAATGAGGGTTCAGTAATAACCTTAACTCCTAAGCCTTGTGACACCGCATGTGTATCTTCAATAATAAAAAAAAAAAAGCACACATCGTTGCGCCAAACCCCCGGTGCTATTGAGTGAAAATGGTTTACTGAACAACTGGCACTTTGACTTATTTAAAGTGGTCATTGCTTGTGCTGAACAAAGCCCACTCTCTCCACATATATATATATATATATATAATTTATTTATTTGTGTTCTAATTGGGGACCTGCAAGCTGTCATTTGCTAAGTTTATTTATTGAATAAGGGAGACTACTCTCTCTCTCTTATTCCTACTTAAGCACCTCGTACAATTGTAAGAGAAAATAAGTGATGACAATGAACAGAAAATGTGTTCTAGTTGGGTTTCTATATTTCCCTACAGGGATATCGTTAAGATTTCTGTGTGAGTATTTGTGATGAAATGAGATTGCTAATTGTTACTAATTAGACTTGAAATAATATCTAAAGTAAAGCTGAAACGAAAAGGAATAGCATTTTTCTGTTGGAATTTTATGTTACTCCTGTTGGTACCTTAACATGTGAAGCAATGGGGTTATTTCTGGATATTTTCTTCGCTATTTTAGTTTGATATTTCAAGATAGGTTTTCCAGGTTGCAAAGAGTGCAGTAAATTTGGTTGCATTTAAACCGATGCCTTGTCTAGGAACTACCAACTTAAGATATAGGTTCTATTGTTATTTTCTGAAAATCGCACATTGCTAGCCTAGTGCCGAATCTTCTTCGTAATGTTCTTGATTAAGGCAACCCATAAACTATTTCATCATACTCCTATATTCAATAACATTTTGGTTAATTTTGGATATGACAGGCTGCTTATTTAACTGATTTTTCCTGGCAGTTTCCATAAGTTTGGCCCACTTAAGAGTGTGACACTTGCATTTTGCTCTCACTTGGTTGTGATCCGATTTAAATTCTTAATTGTTTTATTAATTTAGTTATTAACAAATATCTTCTTTTCTGTAAATTTATAATTAAAGATTTTCCTATATTTGTATGCGTAGAAACAGTCATTTTTTTTTTTTTATACAAAAATGACGAAAGGTTTTGCTGCTCATTTTTCTTACATTTGTCAAAAAGGGTAGAATACCCATTGACTTTCTGCAATGTTTCCATGCATTGTGCCATTTATGTTTGCTATATTTAATGGTTCCTTAGAAAAACACCAGATTCCTGTTCATTGTTGTATATATTTGTCATATGAAATTGTGTTGCTCTGTTTGCTCAACTTGTTGGATAAATTACTAAGCATACACAGTTAATGGTTTGGAGTTCTTGTTTCTATATTTTATATTGAATCATTGTATTTAAAGTATGGTTGGAATATTGCATTAATAAGGTGGAATGCAATGTCTAAGAAATTGCCTGTATTGAGGTCACTACTCACTATAATCTATGCATTAAAATGTTTGAATAGTTTGGTTAAGTCACTATAAATTCCTCCGATAATGGTATGGAACCTATTGTGAATTAAATCTGGAATATAAATTCCAATTAAGTCTGGAATTCCAGACTTCTGTGCTTACATCGAAGAAATCTTCATTATGCTTTTCCCATCAAATGTCATCAGAAAAAAAAAGATCAGATTTCTTGCTTGCATTTTCATTTCTGTTTTGTGGTCAGTGAAATCTATGACCCTTAACAAAACAAGTTTAATTTTATATGGGTGATATCCAAATATATCAGATTGAATAAATATGTATTGATTTTTTTTTGGGGGGGGGGACTGTAGAAACCAACTTGTAACTGGTATGCTTAAAATAAAAATAATATCGAACTTATTGTATACAATGATCAGGTGCACTACAGCCCTTCAGAAAAAGCAGCCAAAACTGCATGAACAGTACAAACACACACACACACACTCTCTCTCTCTCTCTCTAATCTAGTCTTAATTACAAATTACAACCATGTTATATGTTTCAGTGTGCCAGCACCAATGGAGATGATGATGCTTGTTCTGTTGACTCCGAAGTATCAGTCTCCTCTCTACCCATGGACAATGGTACAGATGAAAACCAGCTGGATATTTGGGATGAGGTACGGACCCCTGATTTTTATTTACATCACCCAGTCACACTGTATCCAGCTTCAAACATGTCAACACTGTCTACATTCACATTTGTGACTCTTCATTCTCTCTCCATCTCTGCCTGACCCTTGCCCCCCCTCCTCTCTTTCTCTCATTCTTCCCTTTCACCTACTTTCCCCCCTGCCACTGATTCTCCCCTTTAACCCCATGTTACATGCTCCACTCCCAAACATAAAAATATCTTCCTTCCATCATTACTCACTATTCCACCTTCCTTCCTTTCTTTCTCTGTCACCATCGTCCCACTCCCCCCTCTCTCTCTGTATATATATATATATATATATAATCTCATATAATACATTTCTAATACATGTTTATCCCTTCCACCACAGTATGCTCGAGAGGAAATAGAACGTAGCTACCGTCAGTTGATGCGTGAACACTTAGAACTGAAAAAGTCTTACACGCTCCTTCAGGCACAAACTTCCAGTGCATTGGACCCAGAACGAGAATTGAAGGTAAGGCACAACACCATCCTGTCACTAATACCACCACCACCCCCACCTCTTGAATTAACCGTGTTGTATGTTTGTGTGTGTGGGGGGCATGTTGTTGTGTATGTGTGCAAGCAGAATGTGTGTGTGCATTGTGCCTCGTGTGGGTGTGTGCATTTAAGTTTGTGGATGCTAACATCAACACAACATCCACCCCAGCATCTCCATTCAACAACATCCACCCCAGCATCTCCACTCAACAACATCCATCCCAGCATCTCCACTCAACAACATCCACCCCAGCATCTCCATTCAACAACATCCACCCCAGCATCTCCATTCAACAACATCCACCCCAGCATCTCCACTCAACAACATCCACCCCAGCATCTCCATTCAACAACATCCACCCCAGCATCTCCACTCAACAACATCCACCCCAGCATCTCCACTCAACAACATCCACCCCAGCATCTCCACTCAACAACATCCACCCGAGCATCTCCACTCAACAACATCCACCCCAGCATCTCCACTCAACAACATCCACCCCAGCATCTCCACTCAACAACATCCACCCCAGCATCTCCACTCAACAACATCCACCCCAGCATCTCCACTCAACAACATCCACCCCAGCATCTCCACTCAACAACATCCACCCCAACATCTCCACTCAACCACATCCATCCCAGCATCTCCACTCAACAACATCCAACCCAGCATCTCCACTCAACAACATCCAACCCAGCATCTCCACTCAACAACATCCACCCCAGCATCTCCACTCAATGACAGCATCCACCCCAACATCTCCACTCAATAACAGCATCCACCCCACCATTTCCATTCAACAGAATCTACCCAATCATCCCTGTTCTGTCAATACCCTACTGCTATTCTACTTGTCTCTCTTCTACTCCTTATAGTTATGTCGTACTCTGGAATCGGATCTCTTCGAAGCTCAGTGTAAAATTGAAGAACTGAAAGCTTTACTACAAACAGATGGTTTGGTAAGTTTTGGTTTGGCACTTTGAGAATTCTTGTAGCTCTGGTCAGACTGTAGCATTGTTGTAAAATGTCGAGCATAATTTAAACTCAATGGTAGAGGTTGGTCGGACATCGAAGAGGGGTGTGTCTAATTGAAGTTGGGTTTGACTGTGGTGAAAGAAAAAAAGGAGCTAGGTTAAAGAAAGGCTGCAAGAAATTCAAGGAATTGTTGTTACTTGGGAGTAAAGGATTTCCTTTTATGGCATGGTGGATGTTGGACAGATCTACAAAATGATAGTTACATATAGGTGCAGGTGTGGCCATGTAGTAAGAAACTTGCTTCTCAACTACGTGGTTCTGTCATCTATTATAGCAATGGTTCCAAACCTAAGGTCTGCAGATCCCTGGTGGTCTGCAAAGGTAGTACTGGGGGTCCATGAACTAAATTCAGAATTTCATATACGTGCTAGTGGAGTGCTAAGAGCACCATCCCAGCATGATCGTTGCCAGAGCAGCTAACCGGCTTCTGTGCCAGTGGCACGTAAAATGCACCATTCAAGTGTGATCGTTACCAGTGTCACGTGAAGAAACATCTGAGCGAGGTCATTGCCAGTGCTGCTGAACTGGCTCCTATGCAGGGGGCATGTATGTAAAAAAACACCATTTGAGCATGGCCGTTGCCAGTAGCCTCTGACTGGCCCTCGTGCCGGTGGCACATAAAAGCACCCACTACATTCTTGGAGTGGTTAGTGTTAGGAAGGGTATCCAACTGTAGAAACTGCCAGATCAAGATTGGAGCCTAGTTCAGCTATCTGGTTCGCCAGTCCTCAGTCAAATCATCCAACCCATGCTAGCATGGAAAGCAGACATTAAACGATGATGATATGCATACATAAGGATAAACATATTAAAAGGGGTCTGTGTGGAAAAGTCATTTAAATAAAAGGGCTGGGAACCACTGTACTATAGCATCAGACTGACCAAAGCCTTGTGAGAGGATTTGATAGATGGAAACTGAAAGAAGCCCAAAGTACAAGTGCTGGTGCTATTTAAAAATTAGAAGTGATGGTGACACATGAAAGGCACCCAGTACACTCTGTAAAGTGGTTGGTGCAGGAAGGGCATTCATCTGTAGAAACTATGCCAAAAGATGTTTTGGTCTGGTATCTTCTCATTTGTGAGGTCAAACATTCTAGGATCTCATCGTAGCGCTTCTTCCCCTATTGTTGTCCAGAGAGTCACTTTTTCTCTGCAAAAGACAATCAGTTTGAGATGTGTTGCACTTGGAAGCAAGATGTGGGTATTGAATGTAGATCTGTAGGCCAACAGTGGAATAAAAATGCAATGAGATTTTGAGTGAAGGCTGATTCTTGGTAACTGTGTTATCATGTAATGATGGTGAAGGATGTACTTAGCTTGGGACATTGAGAGAAGCGCTAGGATGAGATCTCAGGACATTGGGAGGAATGGTAGGATGGGATCTCGGGACATTTGACTTCACAAATGAGGAGATACTGAATCTAAATATATAGCAATTTGTCATTTTTATAGACTTATTCAACTTCTATTTCAGCCAGGGGGTAAAATGACATTTTAATAACAAGTATATGTGATTTAGGGAAGGTTTGACTGCTGTTTCTAACAGATCGAGCAACTGCCTTCAGAGTCCCAATTGTTGGTTCAAGAATCAGATACACAAGTCATAAAGACTTATGAGTGACTTACTTGACCCACAGCAAAACCTAATCCAGAGATACTCAAAGGAGAAGAACTCACGACTCTTCACAAAATTTGAGAATACCACAATATCTCACCTGAGAACAAGCCAACAAGAAAGCCTCAATGACATCTTTCGATTGGCTAGAAATAGCAGACAAATCTTCCTCAAATCATGTCTTACTATTTTTAAGAAGGAAAAAAAACATAGGGCACAATGCACAAGTTGAAGTAGTCTTGTATACAACTTGAATAAAAGGCTTACTGGTCATGGTTGGGGGCTAAATAACAATATTACAATTAATTGCTTTGGAATAGAGTACCAACATCATTTTCGATTCCTGTTTGACAAGTACTACCTCTCTCTCTTCATCCAGGAACCACGGCTACTTGAAGAAAAAGAGACTCTACAATCAGCCAACATTGAAATGCAGAAAAAGGTAAGGTTATGTCTTCTGTCAAGCTGTGCACTGCATCTCTGTGTCACAGCAAGTTTCTTCCACTTTTGTGTGACTCTGTAGCTTTCCTGTGTCACACTTACACACTACACAATGTGTGTGTGTGTGTGTGTCTGCATATAGAAAGGCTGGTGGACAAGTATAGGGATTGTATGTGTTTGTATTACACCGGCACATGTGCCAGGCAAGGCTGGCAACGGCCACGATTGGCACGTAAAAAGCACCAACCGATCGTGGCACGTAAAAAGCACCCACTAGACTCACAGAGTGGTTGGCATTAGGAAGGGCATCCAGCTGTAGTAACACTACCAGATCAGACTGGAGCCTGGTGCAGCCTCCTGGCTTGCCAGACCCTGGTCAAACCGTCCAATGCATGCTAGCATGGAAAACGGACATTAAATGATGATGATGATGATTAGAGTGATACTTCTCTTCACATACAAGTCCACACACACACAGACATACACATACACACACACAGAGGCTGAGGGAGAGAGAGAGCTTTGGATCAAGATGACATGTTTGTAAGGAATGAGTCTAGTTGATTGGCCAGACATTACTGCTACATACTTTGCCGACCTTTTAGCTATGTCTGCTAATAAGATCAATCTTAATAGCATTTCAACTGCGAACATCTGGAATAACAATAATCACAGCAAAGCATCAGCCTGGTTTTTACTGTGTCTAGTAATACTCACACACACACACACACACAGAGGCCTAGATGCAGGCAGGGCTGTGAGGTGAAAAAGTTTGCTTCCCAGCCATGTAATTTCAGGTTCAATCCCACTGTATGTCACCTTGGCCAAGTGTCTTTTACTGTAGCCCTGAGCCAACCAAACCCTCATGAGCAGATTTGGTTGGCTCAGGGCTACAGTAGATTTCTTTACTACCCACAAGGAGCTAAACATAGAGGGGAAAAACAAAGACAGACAAAGGGATTAAGTCGATGACATTGACCCCGAAAGGATGAAAGGCAAAGACCTGAGTTCAAATTCCGCCGAGGTCGACTTTACCTTTCATCCTTACGTGGTCGATTAAATAAAGTACCAGTTACGCACTGGGGTCAATGTCATCGACTTAATCCCTTTGTCTGTCCTTGTTTGTCCCCTCTGTGTTTAGCCCCTTGTGGGCGATAAAAAAATATACTGTAGTCTTGAGCCAACCAAACTCTCATGAACAGATTTGGTAGACAGTATTGAGAATTCTTGATCAGCACTTTTCAGACGATTAAGGTCCCTGTTAGTGTATATGTTTACATTTATGTGTGTTGACTACAGCATTAGAGCATTTTAGCTCTTATTTGTAGCATTGTAGGTGTTTCCTAACACCCTAGTCACATTTAGAGATATTTGTAATTCTCCTTTTTGGTGATACATTGCAAACTGCTGTTTATATTAATTTTACATACATACATATATATATATATATATATTACATACATATATATATATATGTGTGTGTGTGTGTATGTGTGTATATATATATATATATATACACACATACACACACACACACACACACACAAAATTTAGAGGACAGCCTATATGCTAAACATAGATGTCAAATGTGTTCTCACATTCTTCGTGGTAATGCCAATTTGACGTCTGCAAGAAATATGTTGATGTATGTTGTATGCAAGAAATAAGGTGGAGAGGAGGATCTGCTAGGGTCTTCACAGGCAAGGGACACAGGTACAAGATTTTCTGGGCAGGGAACACTGACGGGGTTGGTGGCGTGGGTATAATTATCGCTGAGAAATGGATAGATAGAGTAATTGAGGTAATCAGAGTAAGTGACAGAATACTTAAGATTCGAATAGTGCTTCATAATAGATTAGCAACCATTATATCGGCCTATGCCCCTCAGCCAGGGCTACCCGATGGACAGAAAGACAGTTTCTATGACACCCTACTGCAGACCACCTCATCGACGAACGACAGGGACCTTCTCTTTGTGGCTGGTGATTTCAATGGGCATGTTGGACGACATGCTGGGGGCTTCCATGGCGTACATGGAGGCTACGGTTATGGTTCCCGCAACGAGGAGGGAACCAGGCTGCTGGAGTTCTGCGATGCGAATAGTCTTATGGTCTGCAACACTAACTTCAGGAAACCAACAAGCCACCTGGTCACCTACCGATCGGGCCGGCATACTAGCCAAATCGACTACATCCTTGCCAGAAAAAGGGAAAGATGGCTGCTTAAAAATGCCAAAACCTTCCCAGGCGAAGAATGCACCCCACAACATAGACTGGTAGTTAGTGACTTTAGGATCAGGACTAAGAGGGCGACTAGAAGACGACCAACATGGAGAAGAAGGGTCTGGAAGCTTAAAGCCCCTGCGAATGGACAGAGATTTAGAGATATGTTACTTGAAGCCTTTGACGAAGTGGAAGGGGGTATAGCTACACATGGGGTAGAAGACAACTGGACGTTTCTGAGGGACAACCTGCTGAAAGCCGCTGACCAGATCTGTGGCTGGTGCAAAGTCCCCTTAAGACCCAAAATAACGTGGTGGTGGAACAATATTGTTGACAGGGCTATTAGACAAAAGAAACAGGCTTGGAAGGCCTGGAAAAACGGTGGTAGCAGGGAAGGGTATCAGACTGCCAGAAGGGAAGCTAGGAGACAGGTCTATCTAGCCAGAGGGGAAGCAGATAAGAGAAAATTTGCCAATGTCCTGCGCCGTGAGGATGAAAGACTTGAGGTATTTCGTGTTGCAAGACAGTGTGAGAGAGAATCGTGATGTGGTAGGAGAGAAATGTGTTCGCATGGAGGATGGTTCACTTGCGCTAAATGAGGATGCAAAGAGAGAAGCTTGGAGACGCCACTATGAAAGGTTACTGAATGAGGAAAATGAATGGGATAAAGAGAGTCTGCCGAATGTTGACCCTACAGAGGGACCAGCTATCCGAGTTGATAGTTCCGTGGTAGCTAAGGCAATTAGAAGCATGAAGACAGGGAAAGCCCCAGGCCCATCAGGAATTACTGCAGAGATGCTCAAAATATCTGGCAGTGTCGGCTATAACCTAGTCACCCGTATAGTCAACCAGGTGATACACGAAGGAGTCATACCCAATGACTGGTGCAGCAGCATACTAGTCAACTGCTACAAAGGTAAAGGTGATGCCCTAGATACAAATAATTACAGAGGTATCAAGCTGTTGGATCAAGTAATGAAGGTTACGGAGAGGGTCATAGCCCAACTAATCAGAGAGAGAGTTAGTTTAGATGAGATGCAGTTTGGGTTCGTGCCAGGAAAAAGTACCACTGATGCTATATTCCTGGTAAGGCAGCTGCAGGAGAAATACCTAGCCAAAGATAAGCCCCTGTACCTGGCTTTCGTTGACATGGAGAAAGCTTTTGATAGGGTCCCCCGATCCCTTATCTGGTGGTCAATGAGGAAACTAGGGATAGATGAATGGCTGGTGAGGACTGTGCAAGCCATGTACAGAGATGCCGTAAGTAAGGTTAGGGTTGGCAACATGTACACAGAAGAATTCAAAGTAGAGGTTGGGGTCCACCAGGGTTCAGTACTCAGCCCCCTCCTATTTATCATAGTACTCCAGGCAATTACGGAGGAATTCAAGACAGGCTGTCCCTGGGAGCTCCTCTACGCTGACGACCTTGCTCTTATTGCTGAGTCACTATCAGAACTGGAGGAGAAGTTCCAGGTGTGGAAGGAGGGTTTAGAATCAAGGGGCCTTAGAGTCAACCTAGCTAAAACCAAAGTACTAATAAGTAGAAAGGTAGACAATCCACAAATATCTTCAGGAAGATGGCCCTGCTCGATCTGTAGAAAAGGTGTAGGTAGAAACTCTATAAGATGTACCCAGTGTAAGCTATGGACACATAAGAGGTGCAGCAATGTCAAAGGTAGGCTAACTGGGAAGATAGTTTTTGTATGTGGCAGATGCTCGGGAGCATTAACCTCCGAAAATCTGCAGAAAACAACTTCCGTCACTTTCCAGGGGGAAAAACTAGAAGTAGTTGATAGCTTCCGTTATCTAGGTGACCAAGTCAGTAGTGGGTGGGGTGCGCTGAAAGTGTAACTGCTAGAATAAGAATAGCCTGGGCAAAGTTTAGGGAGCTCTTACCTCTGCTGGTGACTAAAGGCCTCTCGCTCAGAGTAAAAGGCAGACTGTATGATGCGTGTGTACGAACAGCCATGCTACATGGCAGCGAAACATGGGCTGTGACTGCTGAGGACATGCGTAAGCTCGTGAGGAATGAAGCCAGTATGCTCCGATGGATGTGTAATGTCAGTGTACATACTCGACAGAGCGTTAGCACCTTGAGAGAAATGTTGTACCTAAGAAGCATCAGTTGTGGTGTGCAAGAGAGACGATTGCGCTGGTATGGTCATGTGGCGAGAATGGATGAAGATAGGTGTGTGAGAAAGTGCCAATCCCTAGCAGTTGAGGGAACCCGTGGAAGAGGTAGACCCAGGAAAACCTGGGACGAGGTGGTGAAGCACGACCTTCGAACTTTAGGCCTCACTGAGGAAATGACCAGAGACCGAGACCTTTGGAAATATTCTGTACGTGAGAAGACCAGGCAGGACAAGTGAGCCCAGCCCACTTATGAATGCCTTTCCTCCCTTGGACACAAAGACCGGTTGAGGCAAGCGAAGTCGATATAGAACCTCATCCGACGACAGACACCCATCCCAACCCCCCATGCTTGCGAAGACATGTTGGAGCAAGCGAAATCGAAACCGAATTGAACCAGCCAGGATCCCTGGCCTGGTGGTACGTAAAAAGCACTATCCGACTCGGGGCCGTGGCACGTAAAATACTCCAATGCGACCGTACGACAGGCACCCATGCCAACCCCCTTTGCTTGTGAAGACATGTTGGGGCAAGC
>NC_043010.1:19608979-19676479 GCF_006345805.1 Octopus sinensis
TCGAAACCACGATCTTACGACTGCGAGTCCGCTGCCCTTACCACTGGGCCATTGTGTCTCCACACACACTCACACACACACACCACACACACACACACACACACAGGGATGGCCATGAGTCGCTTTAGCCATTTCTAATAATGAAGAAGAAATGGGTAAAGTGACTTATGGCCACCCCCCCCCCACCCCCGTGTGTAAATAGTTAAAGAAGCATGTTGTTGAAGTTGGTGAAGTAATGGATTTCAGGTTGATTATGTTTTCCTGTTCAGATTTGTGACAGATGTTTAGATGTGTTCAAGTGGCGGGGGGGGGGGGTTAGAGGCAGGAATTAACTTCCACATACCACTGACCAAATAACTGAAGGGAAAATAGCTAGCAGCAGGTCTTGAAATAATCAGGCTTGACACATTCCTGGAGACATTCAACAGACACTACCACCACCACCCCACAATCGCCACCACCACCACCACCACTACCACCACTCCCACATCTAATGATTATCTGTGATCTTCTCCATAATTTCTGTTAGGATATGTCTCTTTGTAGTTGTCTAACAAACACTGATTTACTCTGACCCACCTGTCCTCCCACCCCCTCCACCACACATTTCTCATATGTTGCTTCTTGTTTGTCTAACTTCACCACCTCTCCTAACTCTTATCTCTTTTACCTGTACCACACACACACACACACACACCTTTCCTCCTCACCTTCATTCTCAGTGCTCTACTCTACCACTGCTCCCATTGTAACGTCCCCCCCCCCACACACACACATACACAGTGTCTGTCCCCTTTTCTTCATAGACTCCCAGTTGTGTTTGGATCATTCACTGCTGTCTGTCAACAGTGACTTGACATCTCCCAGGGTTTCTGATTGGCAGCTAAACTCTGAGAAACAGCATTCCTCTGCTTCCTGCCACAAACACTGTCACCTATACCCCCCCCCCCCCCCGGCCACCACCCCCACACTCTATGGCCTATACCATCTCTACCACACTGTCACCTAGATCCCCCCCCGACCACCACCCCACTCACACGTACTAGTCTGTCACCTGTATCATCACTATTAGACTGTTACCGGACAGAAGCACAAGTGATATATTGTACAACAAAGCTGTTTTCCTAAGGGATTCTACTTGACTGATCGGACCCCAGTATATTACTAGTATTTAACCAACCCTGCAACTTGTTAACCTGATAGAAATAGGATTTATGTTTCATGGAGACAGGTGAGATTTGAACCCTGTTACCTATAATATTAAACTATATTATCATTCAGCATTTATTCTAGTTCCCACTCTGTGCTCCACACACACACACACACACCACACACACACACACCACATCACGCCACACTCCTTACATACTGTAACCATGAGGAGCCTGTATGTGGTCTGTCAACGTGCTAAAACCTGCAGTCAAACTCCCTTCAAATCAAACTCCATCATCTTAAAAATATGACACATTAGGTAATGTGGTGCCAGACTCCCTGTACAAAGACAAAGACAGATGGAGTGGTCGTGGATAGAGTGCCTAGAGCTAAACAACATAAACAAACATCACTACTTATATACATATACTTATATATATACACACACATACATACACACATGTGTGTGTGTGTGTGTTTGAAAGCATATGGGCTAGTGGTTATGGTGTTGGGCTCACGATTGCAATGTCTTGGGTTCATTTCCTAAACCGGGTAGTTTGTTATGCCCTTAAGCAAGGTGCATCATTTAATGCTGCTCCTATCTACCCAACTGAAAATCGGTACTACCCTAGTGCTGGTGCAGCCATTACTCCCTCCAGCTAATCACATATTTGATGTTCCAGTGGACCAAGGGTACCTGCATCTGTTCATGGCTACAAAACCACCCAGGAACAATTAGTGAAGGTCTGTCACAAGCCTCCAGGTCATTCATATTCCCTTATGCAAGTCATGACTGTGTTTCTTCTTTTTTGCTTACACACACACGTGCTAGCAGGGTGCCAAGAGCACCATTCGAGCGTGATTGTTACCAACGTCACCTTACTGGCACCTGTGCTGGTGGCATGTGTAAAAAGATTCAAGTGAGGTCGTTGCCAGTACCGCCTGACTGGCCTCCGTGCCGCTGGATGTAAAAAGCACCCACTACACTCTCGGAGTGGTTGGTGTTTGGAAGGGCATAAAAAAAACTTTAAAAAGTTGTTGTTTTTTTTAATTATTAAAATATGGACAGTGTGAATTTGTGGCTTAAATTTCAGCAATAAACCATTAAATGTGTTCAAGGGGAGAAAGATATTGAAAAGTATCAGACTGACAAGCAAATGAGGGAAGTAGGATGTGGTCATGAGGTGTGCTAAAAATACCAGCTAAATAGCCCTTAAATCACACACAATTTTTTTTTTTTTTCGCTTACTCGTATGAATTTCCATGTTTGGAATACTGATTCACAGAAAATTTCTGAAAATTCCAAAGAATAAAAGTTATTAGAGGTTACATATCATGCTTAAAGCAGAATGGTTCTTGATTTTTTTATGGGTGTATATTGTACATGCACACACCCCATATTTTACTCAGTAAATCTAATTTTGAAATATACCCGTTTCAAATTTTTAGCACAAGCCCAGCAATTTAAGGGGAGGTGATAATCAATTACATTGACCCTAGTACACAACTAGTATTTATTTTATTGGCCCTGAAAAGATAAAAGGTAAAGCCAACTTTGATGGAATTTGAACCCAGAATACAAAGATGGATGAAATGCTGCCACACATTTTGACCGGCATGCTAATAATTCTGCCAGCTTGCCACCTTAATTTCAAAATTTAATATAAACATAAGACAGATTGTAACCACCTGTTTGTTTCTCATCTTCCTTTTATATCACTATTTTGACTTTTCTCGCATCTTAATATTGCATCCTATGTAAGACTGCATGAAAGGATAATAATAACAATCATTATTATTATTATTATTATTAAAGGCAGTGAGCTGGCAGAATCGTTAGCATGCCAGGCAAGATTCTTAGCGGCATTCTGTCTGCCGCTACATTCTGAGTTCAAATACCACGGAGATTGACTTTGCCTTTCATCCTTTCGGGGCTGATAAAATAAGTACCTGTTGTACACTGGGGTCGATGTAATCAACTTAACCCCTTTCTCAAAATTGCTGGCTTTGTGGCAAAATTTGAAACCATTATTATTATTATTATTATATTATTATTATTATATTATTATTGAAGGTGGCAAGCTGGTAGAGCTGTTAGCACGCTGGACGAAATGCTTAGCAGTATTTTTCCCATCGCTATGTTCTGAGTTCAAATTCTGCCGAGGTCAACTTTGCCTTTCATCCTTTCAGGGTCAATAAATTAAGTACCAGTGAAACATTGGGGTCGATGTAATCAATTAGTCTCCTCCCTACAAATTTGAAGCTGTGTGCCTCCAGCAGAAAGGGTTGTTATTATTATTATTATTATTATTATTATTAAGGTGGCAAGCTGGCAGAATCGTTAGCATACCAGGCAAAATGCTTTGTGATATTTCCTCCATCTTTATGTTCTGAGATCAAATTCCACTGAGGTCGACTTCGCCTTTCATCCTCTTGGGTTCGATAAAATAAGTTGATGTAATCAATTTACTCCCTCTCCAAAGATTAGTAGCCTTGTGCTAAAATTTGAAACCATCATTATTGTTATTATTATTATTATTATCGATAGAATAGCAGAATCGGTAGAGCACAACACAAAATGCCTTACAGCACCTAGTTATGTCCCTTTACATTCTGAGTTCACATCCCACTGAGGTCGACTTTGCCTTTTATTCTTCAGGGTTTCATAGTCAAATATTAGAGTCAATGTAATCAACTAACCTCTTCTCACCCTACCACCCACAAATTTCAGGCTTTGTACCTATGTTGGAAATTATTATTATTATTATTATTATTATTATTATTATTAAGGCGGTGAGCTGTTAGAATTGTTAGAACGCTGGATGAAATGCTTAGCAGTATTTCGCCCAATGTTACGTTCTGAGTTCAAATTCTTTACCTTTCATCCTTTTGGGATCAATAAATAGCCTTGTGCCTATAAAAGAAAGGACTATTATTATTATTATTATTATTATTATTATTATTATCATCATCATCATCAAGGCTGTGAGCTGGCAGAATCATTAGTATGCTGGGCAAAATGCTTGCTATGTTCTGAGTTCAAATTCCACTGAAGTCAACTTCGCCTTTCATCCTTTCGGGATTGATAAATTAAGCACCAGTCAAGTACTGGGGTCGATGTGATCAATTGTTCCCCTCCCTACAATAATCCAGGCCTTGTGCCTATTATAGAAAGGATCGTTATTATTATTATCGTTATTATATTGTAAGGCAGTGAGCTGACAGAATCTTACCACACTGAACAAAATACTTTACAGCATTTTATCCGTCCTTATGTTCTAAGGTCAACTTTGCCCGTCACCCTTTCAGGGTCAATAAAATATGTACAAGGTGACATAATCAATTTACTCCCTCCCCCAAAGTTGCTGGCCTTGTACCAAAATTTGAAACCATTGTTGTTGTGATCGTTCTTCTTTCGTTAGTGGAATTTTCTTTTATCTTTCTTCTCTTACAAACATCTGTCTGTTTGTCTTGTTTGTCATATCATGCCATTTGTTTAAATACACCTTTCACAACAGGATACTTGTTTAGCCCACTGCCACCAGCACCACCAGCACCACCACCACCACCACCACTTCCCTCCACTGACAGAAAACAATGAAGTTTATTTAAGTTAAACTTAATCAATTTTAAATGAGGTCTCTGGGTTTAGTATGGAACATGGAACACAATCAAGTAGCCAACCCCACCACCCTTCCTCATACAGCATGTGTTTTATTTAACTCCTCAAATCCCTTAGCCTGGTGCAGCCTCTGGCTCACCAGTCCTCAGTCAAACCGTCCAACCCATGCCAGCAAGGAAAGTGGACGTTAAACGACGACGATGATGATGATGATGGTTTCATCTTATTTACTTTGATGGAAAGTTAAAATGAGAATTGTTGTGTTCTCAAGAACATTAGTGAGGTGTCTGAAATGAAATAAACTCAACCAAGAGACGACAGTGAGGCCAGGCTGAGCTCACTGCTAGTTAACCTTACTGCCCTCTCTGTTATATGCCCATAGGAGAACCTCTGCAGGGTTAATATCTATAGGCAGTCAAATCACCCTTATATCACGTCCTACTGTCTTAAAACTGGATGGACACACATTGTCTTAGATATCATGTGATTGACTAGACTATTAGATGTTGTTATACATCGCTTGTCACAATGCGCTTTGCATTGTTTTAGCTTATGAATGATGCCACGATGGCTAGGTAGGCAGGCCAACATTTGCTCTGGTCAGAAAACTATTCCGTCACAGGGTGATCCATTTACAGCTGAGTGGACTGGGGCAATTTGAAATGAAGTGTTTTGTTCAAGAACACAATGCACCACCTAGTCTGGAAATCGAACCCATGATCTCATGATCGTGCGTGCAGCCTACCTAACCACTTGGTCATGCACTTTCATTAATGTCTTAGATATAAAAAAAGATAAATTGATCATGGCTAGAATGCCTTTGATCATACATGATGTACTCCATCAGAGTTGACCTAGGGCTA
Source organism: Octopus sinensis (assembly GCF_006345805.1). Classification (NCBI taxonomy): domain Eukaryota; kingdom Metazoa; phylum Mollusca; class Cephalopoda; order Octopoda; family Octopodidae; genus Octopus; species Octopus sinensis. Next base: position 19,614,617 of record NC_043010.1, read on the forward strand.
AAGAACAACCACCTCCCCTGTTGCATTACTGTTGGCTTCATTTAAGGATTCCAGTTAAATTTGAAATCAGAACCACAGAGAAACTGGTATCACAGAGAACCATCTTTGCCACTCTTGTTTATCAATACTGCCTAACCTTATGCACACACACACACACACACACACACAAAAGAATGTAGGATAGATCAACGATTCCAAAAGCTGTGTGTTTATATAATAGAAATGTCAAACTTAGACATAAGGTCACATATTTCTACATGAAAGGAGAGAAGGATGGCTACATTAGATCAATACACCACCCTGTCCTTTGCCTGGGTATATGATTGACTCTCAGAAAGGTGACATTGTTGACAGCAGCAGAAATAATTGAATTCAGCTCATAAACCATGCAAGACATTTCCATAATAATGTCTGTGTGTGTGTGTGTTTTATAGGCACAGCATGACCGAATGGTTAAGAAGTCCTATTCACAACCATAATGTCCTGGGTTCAGTCCCACTGCATGACATCTTGAACAAAGGATATTTTCTATGATTTTGGACTGACTCATGTCCACTAAGTGATACTCGGTAGACAGAAACTGTACTGAAGCCTGCCATGTAAACTGTACCTGTAATTCAAATGTTCAGCTTTATCACACATTGTATTACACTGATTTTGTCTGAGAATTACCTGAGGGGTAACACTTGTGTCTGTGGTATACCCAGCCACTTGCATGTTAATTCAATGAGTAAGTAGTCCAGCTTTAGGGAAGTAGTGCCCCCTAGTAATTTTGTTGAAAGGTGGGTGAGTCATGAAAATGTCTCATGTGAATGGGACTACACTGAATATTCATCTGTAAGCCAGAAAGTTGAGGGGAAGAGGGGTACCTACCTGGAGTACCCTTGGCAGTCAGGGTGACCAGGATATGTGGGGTGCTTTGGTTGTCCCTGGGTGGAACTACTCCCTTTGGGGAATTTTGTTGTTTAATTTTTTTAACTGTTTTTGTTTGTTTTTTTTGTTGTTTTCTGTTTTGAACCCTTCTTGTCTCTTGTTTTGTATTGTCCCTAATTGTCTTTGTTTTCGACCCTTGTGGCCAATTAAGGAACTATTATTACTGAGTGAGAGAGCAATGCATGCCATCAAAGTGACACTGGGGTAAAATATACAAAGCCCAGTTTACCCATCATTACTGCCCATCTGGTAAGGGTACACAAGGCACATGCATCACAACCATATGTGCACGACATGGTGATCTCATATCAAGATAAACAGCGCATGACATTATTATTATCATCATTCCTCCATTGTCAACTTTACCTTTCACCCCTCCAGGGGTTGATAAATTAAGGACCTGTTAAGTCTGGAATCATTGCAATCAACTAGCCCCTCTCCCTCCAAATTTCAGGCTTGTGTCTACAGTAGAGAGAATTGTTGTTGTTATTGTTGTTGTGAAGGCAGTGGGCTGATAGAATTGTTAGCATGCCAGACAAAAGGCTTAGTAGCATTTTGGCATTTTGTCTGCCTTTACATTCTGAGTTCAAATCCTGCCATGGTCGACTTTGCCTTTCAGGGTCAATAAATTTATTACCAGTGAAACACTGGGGTCGATGTAATCAACCCGTCTCCTCCCCAAAAATTTCAGGCCTTGTGCTTTTAGTAGAAAGGATCATCATCATCATTATTATTATTATTATTGTTGCTGCTGTTGTTATTATTATTATTATCGTTCTTGCTTTCTCCACAGGGTGTAGAAGATTGTAATGATGCTCTTGAAGATTTCCTCGAATTTGGCAAAACTGTAAGTCTGAGTCTCTTTAAAATTCTCATGTTTTCTTCTTCCTGTGTTTGGCCTTCCTCACCAATAAACTTCTATGGAGGTTTCTGTTCTCCAAACTTGCCAAAGAGATGGGTGTCTTTTTGTTTTGTTTTTTTTTGTTTTTTGTGTATCCTTTTTACCCCCATTGACCAAAGCATACCAGCCATGACCATCACTTCTGATTTCAGCACATAATGCATCAAGGACCACATTATCTAATATGTCCATCATTTATAAATGACAGTAGAATATAATTTGAGGAAGATTCAGCTGCTCTTTCTGATTTCTGGCATAATGAACACAAAGAAGCGTGTGTGTGTGTGTATATGTGTGTGTATCTATAATGACTACTGGAAACAGCTGTGAACCAAATTTGCTCCAATAAAGGAAAAATATGTAATGACCATTATTTTAAACTTGTTTTATATATATATATATATATAAGTGCAGGAGTGGCTGTGTGGTAAGTAACTTGCTTACCAACCACATGGTTCCAGGTCGGTCCTACTGTGTGGCATATTGGGGAAGTGTCTTCTACTATAGCATTGGGCCAACCAAAGCCTTGTGAGTGAATTTGGTAGAAGGAAACTGAAAGATGCCCATCATATATATATATTTGTGTGTCCGTGTTTGTCCCACCACCATCGCTTGACAACCGATTCTGGTGTGTTTATGTCACCATAACTTAGTGGTTCGGCAAAAGAGACTGATAGAATAAGTACTAGGCTGGCAAAAAATAAGTCTTGGCATTGATTTGTTCAACTAAAGGCAGTGCTCCAGCATGGCCACAGTCTAAATGACTGAAACAAATGAAAGAAATTGGAGTTTTCTCTTTTAAACATAGACGGTTGACTTTTTACAGGTGTCACGTAAAAAGCACTGATGGTGGTTCCATGTAAAAAGCACCCAGTACACTTTGTAAAGTGGTGGGTGTTAGGAAGGGTACCCAGCCATAGAAACCATACCAAAACAGACAATTGGAGTCTGGTGCAGCTACCGGCCTTGCCAGCTCCTGTGAAACTGTCCATCCCATGCCAACATGAAAAACTGACATTAAATGGTGATCATGGGTATAGATAGATAGATGTGGAGGTACAATGGCTCAGTGGTTATGGCAGCAGAATAACCCATTCTCTCCTGAAAGGGATCCTTATGTATAGCCAAGAGAAATAACCCATTCATGTTTGTAAATTATTTCATATAAATCAAATTGAGTATGCTTACTTCTTAGTATTTGAACTATTTTCTCAATTTATCCAATACAACGCTTAAACAAGTAAATAGTATTCTCCTAAACAATAGATCCACTTATTTCAGATAGTGACTTATTCACGAATATACCAACACTAGCGCCGCTGAGGGTAATATTCTTTGGGAATGCACAAAAGCTTTTTTCAGAGTTATTTACTTTGAATTGTTATTATCTCATATCTGATTAGCCTGTTATTACGTAACATGTTTCATGATTTTAGTATACATACCTTATTAGTATTTCCTCCTATGTTCTTTATACTCTGGGAACGCATTAAAGCCCTTTTCAGGGCTACTTTATTTGAATTCTTACTATAGGGTAATTAATTTCATGTTATTACATAACTGACTTCACAATTTGGGGTATTCATAACTTATTGGGAATTCCTAAGAAAAGCACCAACCGATCGTGGCCGTTTGCCGGCCTCCTCTGGCTCCTGTGCCAGTGGCACGTAAAAAGCACCAACCGATTGTGACCGTTGCCAGCCTCCCTTGGCCCCTGTGCCAGTGACATGTAAAAAGCACCCACTACACTCATGGAGTGGTTGGCATTAGGAAGGGCATCCAGCTGTAGAAACACTGCCAGATCAGATTAGAGCCTGGCACAGCCTCCTGGCTTCCCAGACCCCGGTCGAACTGTCCAACCCATGCTAGCATGGAAAACAGACATTAAACGACGATGATGATGATGATCCTGTGTAAGACAGTTCAGTATTCTCTCTAAATGCACAAAAACCGTTTTAAGGGCTACATACTTTGTATTGTTGTTACTGGATTAGTGAAACAATTACAAGAACGGAACCAAGGGATAAGCCCCACTTTCCCGGGAATTACCGGATACACCAGCTAGTATACATATATATACATTTGTATATAATATGTCAGTTGCTTCATGTGGTTTCATGAAGGTCCATTCTCAAAGAAACCGTGTGTGTGTATCTATGAGTTTATGTGTTTGTTTATTTAATGACAAATAGGTATGTGTAAACAGTATACTAATATAATAGTGCTGTGTGTGTGTGTTTCTTAAGTGTTTACATTCTGTTTCTCTCCCCCCCTCTCCAACAACCGGATATGATGCCCTTTTTTTGATTCGGTAATTACTTCCTGTTTCAATGACCAACGGAAATCTCTTGAAATCTTCACTTTACTTCATCATCCATCATCATCATCACAGCTGCCTTCATCCTTATCTCCATCTGTGTGGCAGTTGTAATGGCAGTGGTGGTTGTGCAATGCAGTGATGTAACCCTCCATAAGGTGGGTGTGTATGTACCAGTAATATGGTATTTATATGTAGGAGTTTAGGTGTGGTTGGGAGTAAAGTGATATTAATATCAGCAGGAATGGTGGTGGTAGTGGGGAGGTATGGTGGGGTGGAGGTGGAGAGACAGTGTATGATGATGTGGTTCAAGGTGGGGGAACTGCGTCAAGATGTTGATGTAAGCAGCTTTACATAATGTATTTGTTGTTGCTGTACCATTGCTTGCCGTTGCATCTCTTCACAAATCCACCCTTATCTCATCCTGGGTACATAACATCGTAAATGTTTCTAAGTCACTCTGTTAATTTGGAATATTTTTCGTTTCTCTCTAAATTGCTTGTTTGCTTTTTTTCCTGTTTTTTTTTTTTTTGTGGGGGGGTTTATTATGAAGACTGTTTGAGGAAGAGAAAGTGTCTACACACACACACACACACACACACACACATAATACTCTCATTTAAACACTTACAGATACACACACAGGCGCAGTCACTTAATACATACACAGCCACTTAAATATACTCAGATGTGCACTCACACACAGCTATTTAAATACTCAGATACAAACACAGTCACTTTAATACATATATATATATAAATGTTATTACTGTTCACATATAATTTTATCTGCCCACATCCTTAAGTAGCTGACTATTAAAACTCACATGGCATATGATTACACATAGTAACATCCCACACATATAACAACACTGTGTCTGTATGAATGTGTGGGTGTATATACATACACTCACATGCATGCACACATCCTTCAATTGCCCTCCATATAAATTGAATAACATTAAAGGCTCTACACTAAATGGTGAAATGGACATCTAGAGTAACTTCTGCGGTCTTAATTGACCGATAAATCACTTCACTGGAAGACATATTCTAATGGTCACTAATGGCTAAACAGACCACTACCTCATCATGACCCTGGGATACATACTAGAGTGACCGCGATGGTCTTTATTGACCAATATATTATTACGCTTGGCTACACTACAGTAATCCTACTGTTTTAAATGACCACTGAGTTACATACAGGAGTGACCAGTGCTGTCTTAATTGACCATCAACAGATAACTGCCCTGGAACATATTCTGGAATGGCCACTATGGTCTTAAATGACCACCAGCATCTCTGTCCCCTTGTACAATCAATTCATAACTATCATCATCATCATTACCATCATCTGTCCAAAATGGATGTGGAGTGTTACCGTTGGAAACTACGGCGATGGAGTCATCATCATACAGGTTGTCGTTGGCAACGTACAATCGAAACGGTGAGTAGGTGACTGTTGAAGAATTTGTTGTGTAGCCCCAGGTCAGACTTGATCAAAAACGTTCCAGCCATGACCTTCCCATCTTTTACTTTAAACAATCTATCTTGGACTACAATATTCAGAGTGCTTTCCATATTTTTTTTTAAGATGACATGTGTAATGTGAAGGAGATTTAACTGTTATTTTTAGCAGATCAGTGACCACGTACAATGTCCACCACATACAATGACCTCTATGTGATCACTTTTGTTGTTCTGATATCTTTTTCCAATTTTGAACATGTTCAGGCCCCATAAGTTGATATTTTTGGCCCCTTATGTTTATCAACTATGATTGAGCAAACCTCAAAAACATTCCATCTGTGACCATCCCCGCTTTAGGGGTGTGCCTAGAACATTGTTGTCTAAAGCCTCATTTAATGCTACATATTATAGTCAGTTGTGGTGTTTAACAAAATAGCTGTCCTGTAGCCTTAGTCAAGTCACACAATACTCCTGGCCCATGGTGTGTTGGTGTTCTTTACAAAATCACCAAACTAGCATTGAATGTTGAATAAAATATCATGACCCCTAAATCCTGCCTCTAAACTATTGAGTGGTGTGTCTTACTTAAAACCTGTTACTCATCATGTTTTGGTCACACAAAACCTGTATTGTTTCTCATTTCTGTGGGCAGAGATACCATGAGTTCAAACCTTGCATACAGCCTTTGTATTGAGTTTGCATGCAACATTCTAATATATGTGTGTATGTGTGTGTGTGTGTATATATATATTATACATATTTATATGGTTGTTTGTTATGGCTAATCAGAGTGGTCACTCTCAGACCAGCCACAACAAACAACCTTCTAAATATACGACTGTTCTAATATTATAGAGTATGCTTCTTAGTTGAATATATGAACTACTGACTGATGTGTGCGTGCATGTGTGTGTATATATATATATGTGTGTGTGTGTATGTATACATATGTCACAGGTGTTGTGTTCCAAAACCCACCACATAGGTGAAAATCCGTGAAATAGAAACAGTACTGTATGTAACTTTTTATTATTTTTATAATTTGTATATATTTATTTTATTATAAATGCAAAACAACACCACAGAGGAATTGACGTAAGCTTAAATAATAAACTGTGATAGGTGAAACACAATATGGCGAGGTGTTACTCTGTGTGTGTGTGTATGTGTGTATATATGTGTGTGTGTGTATGTGTGTATATATGTGTGTGTATATATATATATAAATACATACACATTCATGTAAATACACACATACAAGCATTTATATACATACATAATTGTAGATGGAAAATATATATGAAGGTTACATCCCAATATTGTTAAATTTTCCATTCTTCCATTCTCTGGTGGTAGTCGATCAGGTGCTCATTCTCAGACGTAACTTACCATTCTTTCTATGGGGCTAATGCAGTTTGGCACCTCTCCTTGAAAAATGCATTTTTTTTTTTAAACTTTTTCACATTCCTACGTTTTGGGTGTCGGAGATTACGAATATGCCAAAAAAAAAACAAAAAAAAACCATTTTCAAATCCCACCCCTCCTCAAAAAATGTATTTCTCATGAAAAACTTTTTATGGATTCCCAAGTTTTAGATACTGGAGATTACAAATAAGCAAAAAAAAAATCATCCTTATTTTTTTTTCAAATTTACCCCCACACACACCCCATTTTGCCCCACAGCCAATGCATTAGCCCCCTTTCAATTTCATCACACTCTGCCCTTTAAACTCATCTCATTTCAAACATTTCGACTGGTAGCAGCATTTACCCCTCTACCATTCAACACACCATTTTTTACAAATTTACCAACCACTGAACAATTAAGTTATTTGTTTACGTAATGCTTTGTGGCATTTTGTCCATCTTTACATTCTGAATTCAACTTTGCCTTTTATCTTCTCGAGGATGATAAAATCAGCACCAGTTGTGCCCTGGGGGGCGGTCAGTGTAATCAACTAGCCCCTCCCCTAAGCTTATTGGTCTTGTGCCAAATTCTGAAATCATCTTCATCATTATTATTATTATTATGGAACCTGGTGCAATCCTGGCCTTACCAGTTCCTGTCAAGCCATCCAACCCATGCCAGCTTAGAAAATGGACGTTAAGTGATGATGATAATGATGATGGTTATTGTTATTATTATTGCCCTTATTTTTATTATTATCACTATCATTCTTTATTTACTTTTGCTTTTTTTTATTTCTACTTTTACTTTATCATCATCATCATCATCACCATTATTATTATTATTATTTGCCACCTAAATGTGGCGATCCCATAGTAGTCAATGCTATTGTTGTTCATAGCCCCAGGAAAACATCTCCTCCTACTGGAACAGTAGCATTGTCCCCTATGGGACCACCACATTTTGGTGGCAAATATACTTCACTGCCTGACTCCAGTGCTGCCTGACTGGCTCCCATGCTGGTGGCACATAAAAAGCACCATTCAAGCATGGTCAATGCCAGTGCCAGCTGACTGGTCCTGTGCCTGTAGCACATAAAAAGCACTATTCAAGCATGATCAATACCAGTACCGCCCGACTGGCCTTCCTACCGGTGGCAAGTAAAAAAGTACCCACTACACTCTTGGCATCCAGCTGTAGAAACTTTGCTAAATCAGAGTGGATCCTGGTGCAGCCTTCTGGCTTGCCAGCCCTTAGTCAAATCATCCAACCCATGCCAGCATGGAAAGCAAACATTAAACGACGATGACGATGATGATTCCATGCTGCTACTGTTCACTTCTCACTCAGAGATTTGATATTACTTGTTTCTCCATTATTGTTATTATTGAGTGAGAGAGCAGTGCATGCCATCAAAGTGACACTGGGGTAAAATATACGAAGCCCAGTATACCCATCATGACTACCCATCTGACAAGGGTACACCAGGCACATGCATCACAACCATATATGCACGACATGGTGATCTCATATCAAGATAAACAGCGCATGACCTTGCAGGTGGGGCCCAGTTAGAAGTTTCTTCAGGTCAAGTTGCCCATCCCGCTCAAAAGGTCCATGAATAAGGATTGTTTAAGGATGTTGAAGGAACCACCCTTGTTTCCGAAGGTGAATTATCCAAACCTCTAAGAATTCCTTTCAACACACAGCTATGATGCTCCCCCACTACTTCTGCTCATGATTGGAGATGCACATATCGTCAGCCACTAAGGGACATGCTCAACTGGTTATGGTCAAACAAGTGACAAGCAAATCTGTGGTATTGAGCAAAATATTTGCTGTAGCCCATCTTTTATACCAAGACAAAACAATGTATTATTATTATCATCATCATTAGTATTATTGTTAATATTGTTGTTGTTGCTGTTATTGTGTTATCATGATACTTCCCCCACCACCACCACCATTTACCTTTCTGATTTACTACTGACCAGTCTATTATCAATATTTTATCTATACAATTTCCACTTCTAAGATTACTTGGGCTTTTTAATTAATGGTATTATTATTAAAAATCATATTGTTCTTATCTTTATTAATATTTTGTTTTTGTATGTTTTCTCCATTATTATTATTATTATTATTATTATTATTATTCTACTTGCTGTTATCTTTCCTCCTTATATAAGCAACATAATTAGCGAAAAGAGTTGGTTGGTCTAAAATTGTAACTGCTGGAGTAAGAACAAGTTGGAAACTTTAAGGGGTTTTAGAGGGCTAATACTGCATGGAGTGAGATAGGGGTCTTGAACACAGCGATCTTGAGGAGAATGGAAAGAAATGGAGTAAGCATGGTCTGTTGGATGTGCCTTGTAAATGTGTACAAACGACATAATACTATGAAGCAGAAGAGAAATCCAATATGGTGTGCAAGAAAGAAGACCGTAATGGAATGGATGGATGATGCTTGTGAATGAGGACAGCCACATAATCCTTTGGAATTCAGGTTACTTTGCCAAATGTAGCGTTTATTTATTCACTTCATTTGGAATCAATCATGCATTATCTCACAGCTTTGAGATCTCAATGATATGATTACTAGCACTATGACCCAGCAACGCCGGGTCATAGTGCTAGTGCATGCATATACAGCTGCGTGCGCACATACACGTGAGTACTGTCCAAATCTCTGACCAATCACATACAGCTAGCTGGCATTCAATTGGCGTATCAAGTTTCGGGCATTTTGATTGGGTTTTGGATAGAAAATTCACAAAAAAGTCGCTTCTATTGATTTTTTAATGGCTTTGCGGGGTGACTGGAGAAATGTAAAGATGTGTACGACCACCCTTGGATGGTTTTGAATGACCATAGAAAGTGCGAGTCCTCTAACTGAAAAATTGTGGATTTGTATAAAGGATACACACACACAGACATTTTGCCGTTTATATATATAGAGATGTATTTTGTGGGTAACGTTGTAGATTTCAGAGTAGGTGTGAGAGGCTGGATCTGGCCAGTTTGAACATAAAATGTGTAGAATATCTGGGCTGGATATGACCGGTTTAAATGCTAAAGAGATAAAGAAATGCCGGTTGTTTAATGTGGATTAAGCTTGTTGAAGAGAGAGAGCTAGGAAGAGAATGGGGCAAAGTGGGGAAAGCTAACCTTAGGACTCTGAGGGGACGACATAAGACTGGGATGACTGACTGTACATGTTTCACAAGAAGACCCTTTCCCTACTGTTGCCCCACTCAGCTGAAAGGAGCTTTAGTCATGCAAGCTGCATGACAGCTTCACTAGTGCTGGCATCACAGAAAAAGCACCCAGTACATGCTGTAAAGTGGTTGGTCTTAAGAAGGAGCATCCAACCATAGAAACTACAATGCAGTAAACATCGGAGCAATTTTGGGGGCACACTGGATGCTATCCAACCATCTAACCCATGCTGGCATGGAAGATGGATGTTAATAGATGTTGGTCCAACACTCATGCACACACACACACTCAAAACACAAATATTTGTCACCAGTTGATGATTCACTCTGGGTAGCAACAACAAATCACCAACTTCTTTTCTACTCTAGGCACAAGGCCCGAAATTTTGTGAGGAGGGGGCCAGTCGATTAGATCAACCCCCAGTACACAACTGGTACTTAATTTATCAACTCCGAAAGGATGAAAGGCAAAGTCGACCTCAGCAGAATTTGAATTCAGAACATAAAAACAGACGAAATACTGCTAAGCATTGCGCCTGGCATGCTAACGTTTCTGCCAGCTCCCCCTGCCTTAATAAATCATCGACTTCTAACAAATATATGGACTTTACTGAATGCATTGAGTGCTCTTTCTCTTACGTATGCAATCAAACAGATCAATGGAGAGATAAGCACACACACACACAAACATATTCCTGTTTTGCTTTACAGTTAAATACAGTGATACCTCACAGTACGAGTTTAATTCATTCCATGACCAAGCTGGTTTTATGATTTACTCGTTTTACAAATCAATTTTTCTCATTGAAATTGACTAAAATATAATTAATCCGTTCCAGCCCCCCCCCCCCAACCACTAAAAATTATTTTTCTACGGGTTTTAAAACAGGAAAGGTGTAGTTACAAGTGAAATGACAATTATAAAAAATAAGAGAATGCAAAAAGAAATGTCAACGGGTTTTATTAACTCTGGTGCAGCCATCTGGTTCGCAAGCCCTCAGTCAAAATCGTCCAACCCATGCTAGCATGGAAAGCGGACGTTAAACGACGATGATGATGAATTACCTTAAAGATGGGATGATTTGTGTGCTCGTACTCTGGATTTCCACTCATACTTCAAGACAAAAATTTGTGTGAGTCTCAGCTCGTACAGCAGATTAGTCGTACAATGGGGCACTCGTACTGTGAGGTTCAATTAGATATTTGAGATTATGGAAGGATGAAAAGAAGTGAAACTCTTGCAGAATAGGATCAGCAGTTTGTTTTATTTTTCTCATTTGTTTGTTATTTTATATTTTAACCATTTGGCATTTAAGCCTACCTTATTTGGCCAAATATTCTACCTGTTTTATGTTCAAACCTAACCTACAATGTCATTCTGAAAATTAAAAATTACATCATCAGAATCTCAAGGCTTTGAGATAATGTATAATTAATTCAAAGAATGTGAATTAATAGGCATCACGTTTGATGGAGTAACTGAATGCTAAAGGGTTATGGGTTGGATATGTATGCAAAGTCTGGTGTTTAGATGACATGTTGAACGTTCGTCTCCTTCAAAAGATCTGACGTCACTACTTCATTGATACTGTATTCACACACACTTATTACTCACACACGGCTTACATACACACACACACCTACTTACATGTACAGTCATGTACACACACCAATATCAATGATGTGTGTTGGTCCAAAGTACCAACTATTATATCTATATCTGCGTTGGTGTTGTAATACTGAACTCCCTCTTCATTTCCCTCCAATCTCTCTCTTTTTCTTCTTCCTTTCCTTTCCCTCTCCCCCTCTCTCTATCCCTGCCTTCAGTAAATTCATCTCTGTACACACACACACACACATACTTCTTACTGTGGTCTGGTTGTCCAACGTAGCAGCAAAATGTGGCACTCAGAATGTAACATTGCCCATTGTTGTTGACCAAAGTTCCTCCATATGACAACAACAACAACTGAATCGGACACTCAGACAGCAGCTGCCATGTTTAGCCAATTTAATACGTTTATACTAGAATACGTTAGTAACAAACTTGGAGAGTCGGACGTTGAAGATTATGACAGTGAAGAGGAAAATTCTAAATGTTTGGATCATCAGACAGAAAGGGTAAGAAGTTTGTCAGTTGTTTTCAGGAAAAATAGAAATATTTGCTTGGGAGGTTTTTAGGGATTTTTTATGAATCAGGTCCTATCCCTTGCCTTGTGTTCTGCTACGAACAACATAGCCCCCATGACTTTTGGAAACATTCTTTCATGCTCAGAATTGCTAAAGCATGGAATAAACCACCTTCATCAGTTGTTGGCTGTCCAGACACTACATCCTTCAAAATTTCCATGCTCCCTGAAATTCACCAACAGTACACCTGCCGTGGTTCCTTACCTTTGTTTTCTAACAACTCCTTTGCTATTATTCTGTCTACTCTCCATACACGTTTGGCAAACTTTTTCTGGTGAGTTGTAGGGCACCTGGGTTAACTTTTTCTGGTGAGTTGTAGGGCACCTGGGCACCGTATACAATAAGTTATTGTTTTACTATATGAATGAAATGATAATGTACTTTATCCCTTAGTGGCTTGTGAAGGGATCATCTCTGTTTAATTTCATAACACACATATAGTCTCTTCATATTCCACAATTCTTCAGCCTTCACAGTCACACCTCACATTCCAGGCAGTCCTTCTTCTCGCCAAGGGTCTTTCCTCTTTTACCTGTTTCAGTCATTAGACTGTGGCCATGCTGGGGCACACCACCTTGAAGAATTTTTAATCGAATGAATTGACTTCAGTTCTTTTATTTTTTAAGCCTGGTACTTATTCTGTCTATTTCTCTTTTTGCTGAACTAAGTTGCAAGGATTTATATACATCAACACCAGTTGCCAAGCAGTTATAAGGGACAAACACAGACAGACAGACAGATAGATAGATAGACAGATAGAGGGATAGATAGACAGAGGAAGATAGATAGAATGGGCTTCTTTCAGTTTCCCTCTACTAAATCTGCTGACAAGGCTTCAGTCAGTTCCAGATTATAGTAGATTTTTGCCCAAGGTGCTGTTCAGTGGGACAGAACCCAGAATCATGTAGTTTGGAAGCAAACTTCTCACCCCACAGCCACAAGCTTCGCTGCTTTACGTCACATACACCATAACCGTCTCTCCAGTCTCCTTAGTCCCTCTGCACTCACTTCCATCACTGTTACCCCTTTACCTTAAAAATCTAGTTTCTTTCTTCTGATCTGGAGGCAACACATCGGCATCAGATGCACATCCAATTTTTTTTAAGAAAATTTATCCGCGTCTCCCTCCCTCCCGCCCCGTCTCTATCTTCCCCGCTTGCTTTGCCTGTCTCTCACCTTCTCCTTTTCACCACGCCACCCTTTCCTCATATTCTACTAATCCCTATTAAGCTACCCTATTTCCTCAAGCACTGTCACACACTGTCCTCTCTCACCGTCAGCTCCATCATCATCATCATCGTCATAACAAACTCTACCGCTTGCCAAATCTCGCTGTCAACCAACGTCTCCCACTTTTCTTATACAGGCATTTTACTAGACATGCACCCGTTCGTGTGTGTGTGTGTCTGTGTGCGTACGTACACACGCACACACACAGCATTACACTAACACATTTTTATCCTAGTAGGAGCCGCTGAACTGACGCATGCACACACATACACACATACATTCCACTCCACATACGATACACACATTCCATTCCGCTCTATATTGAGAGACTGGCTCATTCTCTACTCTCCATCTGTCACTCTCTCTCTCTCTCTCTCTCCTTCCATCTCTCTCTCTCTCTCTCCCCCACAACATCCCGGCTGCTAACAGTTACTCTCTCTCTCTCTCTCCATCGCACACACACACACATGGTAATGTGAGCAGTCACACAATTACACTATCGTTCAACGGAATATTGAAGTCGCTGCAATCGAATGGTTTCGCTCCCTGCTTCCGTCTTGTAAGTCTTTTAAAACGTTTATTAGTACAACTGCCAAGACAGTGGAGAGGTGGTGGTAGTAGTGGTGATCACTTGACACGTGTGTTTAAGTGTTTGTGTGTGACCATGTGTGTATGCATATATACGTGTACAACTCTGTGTACACGTATATATATGTACATATGTGTGCATATGTATGTGAGTGTGTTTTCGTTTCGCAATCCTTAGATCTCTGGTTCGTTCCCTCTCCATGCTTTCTAAGACGTCTTTGACCGTAGTCTCGGGTCAGCACAAAGCCTTGTCACAAGGAGTACTCAACCACTTTCTAATTCAACGAGTAGGTAGTTCAGCTGATTAAACAACTGAGCGCCCGTGGATCGTTCCCAACTGGAAAGTCCATTATTATCGTGGATGCGCGTTTTCTCTTTTTTTTTTTTTTGGAGTTTGAAAGCTTATTTTGACCAACCAATTACCCAGTGGCAAGGTTGGGGGGGGGGTCTTTAAAAAAAAATACTATGGATGTCCGTTCTTTTCGTCCTAGCACATCCATTTAAATTTTAAGAAGGCCCTGCAGATTTTTATTTTCCTAGATATCAAGATTGTTTGTATTCGCATGAATTATGGAGCTGCGGTGTTTCGCCAAGGAACCAAGTTCAGTCACACCTCGATCCAGGTGGTTTGGTGCTCAGCCTGTTGCTCCACATATTTAAATAGATATTCATAGTACTCTCTCTTTCTCTCTCTCTCTCTCTCTCTCTCTCTCTCTATATATATATATATATATATATATATATTATCGAAGTGTACAGTATTATTTATCCATTGCAGCCAATCTTACTAATCGGTTTCATGGCAGGGATTCGACGCAGTGTTAGGTAACAGTCCAATTATATAACCCTGTGTTCATCAAAGGTAGCTATTATGGAATGGAATATAACGATGGGCTTCTTTCAGTTTCTTCCAAATTCACTCACAAGCCTTTGGTTGACCTGATGCTATAGAAGACACTTGCCCAAGGTGCCACTCAGTGGGACTGAACCCAGAACCATGTGGTTGGGAAGCAACCTTCTTACCATACATCCACGTTTATATATACATATTTCTCAACCATATGCAGCCCAAATATTCTACTTGTTTTATGTTTAATTCGACCAGATCCAGCCTCTCACACCCACCCTACAATGTCATTCTATAAATAAGCTTCACATTTGACAGAGAAATCTGAATGTCAAAAAATTAATACATAAACGTGTGTGTGTGTGTGTGTGTGTGTGTGTGTGCTTGCTTTTATACATATAATCCACCCATGGCTATTCTCGCTTTTGCCAAGACACAGTGTTCTTATGATCGTTCTATTGCCATTCTTTTCTAAGACACTAAGGTTTGATTTTGAGGGGAATTTGGCTGCTATTTCTAGCAAGATGTGCAATGGCATGCTGACTGGTTGTTTTCCTTGTTGTTGTTAGTGTTATTAGCTCCAGCAGTACACAGACTAAAATTGTTTTGTTACTAATGACCCAGTTTCAATCCTTGCTCAGGACATTCTCTCTTCCAAACTCGATTAATAATTATAATTAGCCTTCAAAACACTAATTATCCCCAACATGTAAGCTGTTGTTGCCGCTTGTGTGCTACAACACATGGCACCACCATCAAATCAATGTACTACAACCCCAACAACTACCACTGCTGTCACCGCATGTGTGCTACAACCTCCACAGCTGCTATTGCCACAGTTAACACTGCTACTGTACCACACCTCAACCACTTCCCACCACCGCCGCCGCCGCCAATGTAAGCCGCACATTTTTAAGTGGAAGCAAGCTGCACAGAAATGCAAACATGCTGTTTAGACAATTGCACTGCATCTTGCCATTACCCAATGCACTTCTGCTGCAGCTGCTATGAATGCACCTTTGTTGGTGTTGCTGGTGTATAAATGTTGCAGCTTAATGCACACACACACACATTTTCTTGTCTTAGTGCGTGTTGCAAAGTTGTTGCAGATCCACTGATGGTTACAATACTTACACGCACACACACACACACACACCAGATTTTACAGACTTAATGAAAGCATTCTTTGTTTATTCAGATCAACCACAACATGCTGTATGTATAAGCATGGATTCTCTTTTATCTCTTTTACTCTTTTACTTGTTTCAGTCATTTGACTGTGGCCATGCTGGAGCACCGCCTTTTAGTCGAGCAAATCGACCCCAGGACTTATTCTTTGTAAGCCTAGTACTTATTCTATCGGTCTCTTTTGCCAAACCGCTAAGTTACAGGGATGTAAACACACCAGCATCAGTTGTCAAGCGATGTTGGGAGGGACAAACACAGACACACAAACACATATATATATATACATAAATACGACGGGCTTCTTTCAGTTTCCATCTACCAAATCCACTCACGAGGCTTTGGTCGGGCCGAGGCTATAGTAGAACACACTTGCCCAAGATGCCACGCAGTGGGACTGAACCTGGAACCATGTGGTTCATAAGCAAGCTAGTTACCACACAGTCACTCATGCGCCTATGTGTATGTGCTTACAGGTGTATGTGCATGTGGGTGTACAAATTGTGTGTGTATCGATGTGTGTATATATGCCCAGCTGTGTGTGTGTGTGTACTGATACGTTCCAATATGTATTTATGCACCAAAATATCTATATTATACATATAAAATAATATGTATGAATTATTTAAGATGTATGAAGAAAAATCTTTTTTGAATGAGTCTGTGCATCGGCTATGGCTTGGAATTGAACTGTGTCTACCTAGGTTAATGTCTAAACATGTTACCACTTACAACAGTTCTGCTTTTCTATCTCAAAGTGTTCTGTTTCACAAACATAGTGTTTAACCTTAAAACCTCCATACAAACACAACTGCACACACAACACATGCATGTGCATATATGCAACCATACAAATGGTGATGAAACTGTCACACACAACAGAAGTTGTTGGTCTTCTCTTTATTGTGTCAGATGATGAGGTGAGACACCTATCCAACCCCTGCCATTGCAAAAAGACAAAACAAATGTGTTATGAAGTTCATGATGATGTCATCATTTAACTTCTTTACTTGCATGGATCAGGCAGAATTTGTTGAGCTGATTTTCCATGTCTGGATACCCTTCCTGTCACCAACACTAATATTTCACCTAAACAAACAACCTCACTTGTATGACAATGAGGCTGGTTTACTGCCATCGATGATGATGATGATGATGATGATGTGATGTCAAAACATGGGTACACACATACATCCAAATACATACATATTCATGCATATATATATATATATATATATATATATATAGTGAAAGTGTGTGGCTTAGTGGTTAGGACATTCAGCTCATGATCGTAATGTCGTGAGTTCAATTCCCAGCGACGCGTTGTGTCCTTGAGCAAGACACTTTATTTCACATTGCTGCAGTCCACTCAGGTGGCAAAAATGAGTTGTACCAGTATTTCAAAGGGCCAGCCTTGTCACACTTTGTGTCACACTGAATCTCCCTGAGAACTACGTTAAAGGTACACATGTCTGTGGAGCGCTCAGCCACTTGCACATAAATTTCACGAGCAAGCTGTTCCATTGATCGTATCAGCTGGGACCCTTGTGGTCATAACCGATGGAGTGCTCCTATATATATATATATATATATATATATATATATATATATATCATCTCATCATTATTTAACATTTGTTTTCCCTGCTGGCATGGGTTGGATGGTTTGGCAGGAACTGGCATGACCAGGAGCCCTGTCAGGTTCTGTTGTCTGTTTTGTCGTGGCTTGCTACAGCTGGATTCCCTTCCAAACGCCATAGGAATGTGTATGCTTATATACATACACACACGCACATATGCATACACAAAGGCTTCTTCCAGTTTCCATCCTCCAAATCCACTAACAAGGCTTTGTTTGACCCAGGGCTATTGTAAAAGACACTTATCTGAGGTACCACACAGCAGAATTGAGCAAGAGACCATAAGAAAATTATCTTTTTGTTGTTGCTGTTACTACAAGTAGTAGTAGTAGTAGTAGCAGCATCAGCCATTCAAGAATTTGGACCTGGAGATCTCCATTTCCAGCGACTTCGAGGGCCATCTCCCAGTGGTGTCAGGCGAAAACGGAGAGCCCTCAACTACAACAAGACAACCAAAGTGTTTTTTTTCCCCCAAGGTCTGGGGTCTCCCGCCCCTAAGCCCTAGACCATCACCTAATCACCCTTCCTTGTCTTGTTGCTTAACAACAACAACAACAGCATCAGCAGCAACAAGGGTTGGCAAATTCATTAGTGAGGTGGACAAACTGGTTTGTGACATTTACTTATATTAGTTCAAATCCCACTCAGATTGATTTCTTACTTTATATTTTTGTTTTTCTCTTTTTGCTTTTCCTTTTTTTACTTGTGGTGAGATCTATAGAATAAAATAATTACCTTTTAATATATTGTGGTGGAGAATGATTGATTCCATCACGTATACCACCCCTTTCCACCCATTTCTTAATCTATGGTCTGGTGTCCTTGTAACAAATCATTGTGTTATATATATATATATATGTTATACATTGACCAAAGTGTATCCTGTCTGAACAATCAACATTGATTCCAAACTCTAAAAATACACAAGTGTCCAATGTAATCTTTTCTTGTCTACTCTTGGCTCAAGGCCTGAAATTGTTGGGGGAGTGGGGGTCGGTCAATTAGATCGACCTCAGTTCACAACTGGTACTTAATTTATCGATCCCGAAAGAATGAAAGGCAAAGTCGACCTTGGTGGAATTTGAACTCAGAATGTAAAGACAAAAACGAAATACTGCTAAGCATTTTGCCTGGCGTGCTAATGTTTCTGCCAGCTCGCTGCCATTAAAATGTTTATTTCAAAGCTCTAAGCCTGAGAGATGTGACAGCCTGGCTTTAGTTTATCCATTACTGTTGTCCATTCAGTTGTTGCTGTTACCTGTCTGAAGTGATGTTTGACCTCACACTCAGCATTCCTGCTTAACTCAATTCTTGTACTTTTGTTGATATTTGCTGCCTTTCCTTTAACCCTTCAGCATTTAAACTGGTTGCACCCAACCAAAGTATCCTACCTGCTTTGTGTTCAAACTGGCCAAATCTTGCCTCTCACACATACCTACAATGTCATTCTAAAAATAAACTACCACAACATTAAACTCTTGAAGCTATGAGTTATTGCATGATTAATTGAAAACCAATGGGAATAAACAAGCATTACATTTCATAGAATTATCTGAATGGTAAATCATCATCATCATCGTTTAACGTCCGCTTTCCATGCAAACATGGGTTGGACGAATGACTGAGGGCTGGCGAACCAGATGGCTGCACCAGGCTTCAATCTTGATCTGGCTGAGTTTCTACAGCTGGATGCCCTTCCTAATGCCAACCACTCCTAGAGTGTAGTGGGTGCTTTTACGTGCCAGTCAGGTGGCACTGGCAATGACCTCGCTCAACTCTTTTACACATGCCACTGGCACAGGTGCCAGTAAGGCATGGTGGTAACGATCACGCTTGAATGGTGTCTTTTACGTGCCACCAGCACGGAGGCCAGATAGCCGCTGTGGTAACGACCCTACTAGCACGGGCTAGCATGATTAATTGAAAATCAATGGGAATAAATAAGCATTATATTTAATAGAATTATCTGAATGGTAAAGGGTTAATTAATCCAGAAAATCACGAAGAAATTAGTAAAATGACTTTTTCTGTCATTACATGAAATTTTGATGGAAGGTTTTAATTTAGGACATTTAAAAACAAAAAGTTTGTATCCTAGAACTGGGAGCAGTCCCAAAAAGGTTAACACCAAAAGGATTTCTAATGGTTGAACTGGAGGGACACAAGACACAAGTATTGGTCTACTGGAACCAGAATGGCACAATTGTTTAGTCTTAGAAGGACATTGTAGGAGAGGTGTGAGAGGCCAGATCTGGTTGGTTTGAACATAAAACAGGCAGAATATTTTGGCCAAATAAGGCTGGTTTAGATGCAAAAGGAATCGTTTGATAATAATTATTCATAGTTAATTTCTATGTTTATTTTTGTTAATTATTGTTTCATGGTTAATTATTTTCTGTATTCCGTTTTCAGCATCAACTGAATTGTGATGAAGAAAGTAAAAAATCAGTTGGAGTGAAGAGGTCATTATTTAGAGAGGAAAGAAGAGGAGGAGATGGTGAACCAGCCAGTATTATTTCCAGTGAGAGCGGGGAAGATGAACAATTGTTAAGGGAAGAAGTGAACAGCTTACGAAAGCAGATCATTGAACTCACTGAACGACCTGTCATGGATTTCCCACCAAAACCCTCAGAGATTAAGACAGAGGCAGGACATCCAACAGAAACTAAGGATGGTAAAAAACTTCAAGAATCCAAAAAGGTTGGTTTTGCATTTTGTTTTTTCAAGAATTCCCTATTCATGGAAGGGAACAGTTCTTTTAAATTTTGATATTTGCATGTTTTTGTAGTAATTATTCGCAGTAAATGGATATCTGTCTCTTTTCCTGTTGCCTCTTGTCCTTAAGGGGTCTTTAAATTAAGTATGAGTTAAATATTTAGTTGAATGAATCCTTAAGTACTTGGCATTGAAATTTGAGGCCTTATAGCCAGGGCCATTTTAGATACTGGAGTCAATTCATTTGACTAAAAATTGTTCAAAGCAGTGCTCCAGTATGACCGCAGTCCAATGACTGAAACAAGCAAAAAATAAAAAGTAAAGCTACTAGGGTGACCTGGGTATGCATACCTGGGTCGATTAAATTTCACTCAAAGTACTAGGTTAACTTATTTACTTAGCTATACCTCCCACCCACCCCTTCTATAAATGTGGCCTTGTAAGAAATCATCAGTGAAAGGATTCTAATTAATATTAATCAAGGGTGGTGGGAATGGTAGACTCATTAAAACTTTGGTCAAAATGCCTAATGGAATTTCTTCCAGTTCTTTACATTAACAACCAGTTGATAAAAATGAGTCATTTGCTTAAAGTTATAACTTTCCACCCCAAGAAAATAAGATCTTTATAGAATTTTCTTGGTTTTTCTCTTAAATAACATTCACTCTCTCTACTTTCCTTAAAGAATTCGATTTTTCCCCTTGTTGTATTTATATTTTTTTACCATCTTTTTACCATCTTTCTCTGTTTTTCACTCTATCTCCAGCGGATTGAAGAATTGGAGAAAATTGCTATTGAACTCCAAGGTAAAATAATCGGTTTGCAGCAGGACAAAGTTCAATTAGAAGAACAACTTTCACAGAAGTCTTATTCCAACTTAAAACTGGACAAGGTGAGAACTTAACCAAATATTCAATCAAGATCCTTCGCATCTCTTTCTTATAATTGTTTTTTCTTATATTTGTTAGCATTAAGGGAAAGCAAGAACATTTATTTCGTTAAAACCTAATTACAGATTAAAATGAAAACAGGGGTGGGGGTGATTAACAGATATTATTTGCAAAGATTGTGTGATGGGATTATCCTAAGGCCTAGTCTTCAGTGAATGTCACAGTTTCAAAAAAATTTCAATGTACACATACATATAAATGACATGTATACACTGTAGTGAATTCAATCTTTTGACAACAAAAAAAAACTCAGAATTATAAATTGCCAAACTAATTCTACATTATGTTCAGATCAGTTCAATCATCAATCAATTTTACAATCTTAGACTTTTATAGAAAACTTGAAAATATTTTATCAATTGTTAACTTTTTTCTTTTTTGTATTTTTGGTTCTTTTTTTGTTCATTTAAGTGTAAAAATTATGATTATTGTAATTTATAAATTATTTTCCCTCTGATCTAGTGTATATATTAGTATTTCCTGATGACTATAGGACTATTGGTGTGTGGTAGGGAGACAAAGGAAGAAGATAATTAAGTTTAGGGTTGATATATGCTATGGATTCTTAACTGGAATTTACCATTCTGTTGGAAAAAGAAAACAAAAGACTTAATTATTAGTGAGTCTTAAAGAAAAGAAGATAATTTTAAGGAATTCAGAATGAACCCCTCAATTAATTTATATGCTTGGAGGAAGATTTTATCTTTGTTTGCAGGCAAGGGAAACAAGTATGAACATCTTTCTATCTTATTAGATCTCATCAGCATAAGTACAATCTACTCAAGTCAGTTTTGATTAGTTGACAAATTTTTTAATATAGAAAATGTTACAGTTGATTTTCTGCCAGTAATAATTAAAAACGTAAAATGAGCTAAGGGGAAATAATTCAAGTGGCTCATTGACATAAATTTAGATAAGTTAGAAGAAGTTGTACTGAATGATATAAAAAAAGAAATATCCTGTGGTGACTGATAGCAAGTCCCAAAGAAAAAGGGAAATAATTACAAGAAATTTAAACTTAATGACTTTAATTATGCGTAGGATAGATTAGGGGTAAATTAATGTGGAGAAAATGGGTAAGTTTGAGGCTGTTGAGGATTAGAGAAAGCAAACTTGGTGATGTTTAACCCAGATCAGCTTTGATCAAAGGACGTTCAATAAGTCATAGTGTTCCTTGGACTATACTGCTTGTTGGCTCTTTTTTAAAATAGAAATTTAGCTTGACATTGGTATGGTAAAGAAATGAGTAGAGAGGGATATGAGGTGAGGGTGGCTTAAAACTTGGGGTGAGAATAAGTTTCAAGGGAAACTGCTGGAGAGCGGGAAGGGATGGAAGTAATTAAGAATCGATAAAGTAATGAAGAGTGAGATAGAAAGTGATAAATGAATTAAGAATAATGTTTAATTATAATTTTGTTGCAGGAACCTAAAGATGCAGAGGAAGTAAACATCGAAGATCAAGTCAGTGTTGTCAGCTGTCAGGACATGGTGTCTAATGATATTGCTGAAACCAGTGAGACATTAGGCACAAAACGTCTTTCAGTTGGTGAGACTGAAGAAGTGGATGATGACAAAGTAACATCGAGTTTGTCACAGGTTAAACATAATAAGGATGATGATGTAAAAGGTTCCGGTGACTTTGTACAAGATTCCTGCTCCAAGTTGGAAGATCCCTCTGAAACAGCAGTGGCAGAAGATGAAGCTGCTGGGGTTGATGAAGAAAAGAAACAGAACCTGGTGGAAGAAAGTTGGAGAGAGATTGAGTCAGCCATCATTGATGAGACAATCGCAGAACTTGCTGCTGGAAACAATAACAACAATAACAGCAACAGCAATGATGGCAGAGGTGGTGATGGGGATGATCTAACCTCTTCTTTAGATATTGACAACTCATTGCTTGCTGACATGGAAAATGTCAATGATAATGATGATGTTGATGTAGAGGAAGATGAGAACCTGCAGTTACTGGAACAACAGAGCGAGTGTCTGGAGAGTATAAAACAGATCCTCAGCGAGCAGGGTATTTTGAGTCATGTCGAGATGATGCTGCAGGAGATGGAAGAGATCAAGGAAGAGAATGCTGCCCTCAAAGAAAGGCTGACTTCAGGTGATGTTACACTAGCCAGTGGCGAAGTGGTCAATGTGGACGTAGCCATAGAGAAATTACATCAGCTGGAAGAGGTCTGCGAGAACCTCCGTGATAAAGTGCACACGACAGAGCAATCTGAGATGCTACTGAAAACCAAGCTGAAGCATGCCGAAGATACTGTCGGCGAGTTAGAGTCCAGCGAGAACCTACTGAAGGAGCAGTTGGCTAAGATCAGTCTAAGAGAGGCCGAGTGGAAGACGAAGGCTCAGGGTTTGTTGCGAAACGTCAACGAGTTGGAACAACTGCTGAAAGAGAAGGATGTCATCGAAGAAAAGTTACACGATAAGGTATATCACCTTACGTACAGATGCATGCATGTATGCACATCTCTTCTGCATCAATATGCTATTGCATGCGCATGTTCCAACCCCTGCTGCATATTGTACAGTGCTCGATATTTGTCAATACTGTTTTAATTTTTGCTTTATCCAAAGAATGAATCGCGTTTTCTGTCTGTGTTTCCTCTAATGATATATGCATATTCAAACCTACATAATTATGTGTGTATACAGTTAGTTGTGTTGCCATTAACACACATACACACATATACACAATTGTTTGCATGTGTTTGTATTTATGCTTATTTGTTTTTATGTAAATATATTTGTGCATTTGTGTCTGCGTATGTATTACATTTAGGTGTGAATTTTATGACGAGTGTGGTTATGTATATATACATATGTTTGCATGTGTAGATATATATACAATGGGTGGTAGGGGGTGTATGTTTATCTTGGCTTGGCTTTGTGAATGAAGATTTGTGGAATAGGGGTTGTCCACATCTGTTGCAGGCTTGCTGATGCCTGACAAGTCTAATTCAAGAAAAACAGGCTTAACTTTGTGTTTATATATAATATATATATATATATATATATACATATATATATATATATATATATGTGTGTATTTGTATATGCACATATAAGTATATATCTGTATGCAAGTATGTACACGTCTGTATGTATATGTATGCATGTATTGGCAGGCGTACACCTGTTTGTATAAATAAAACAGTGCTGACCAACCATATGCACCCTCAAAACCCTAATGGATTGTGACCCCATGTTTGGCTCCTCTTAAACTCTGGTTTCTCTCTATAAATATTTTGCATGATGTCTTTTGGCTATGTCTTCATTTTCTCTTCCCTGTGTAATCCTGTATACATATGCATTTATATACATGCATATACTCACACACTGTGTATATATGTATATATAATAGGGTGCTAAAAAGTTCCTGGGTTTAAAGGTATTGCAAAAGGCCTGGTTGGAGGCCCAAACTTCCAAGTTCTTTTACAAGGCTTAGAAAAACTGAAAGACCACAGCAGTAAGTGTGTGAATTTGAGAGGGGGAATATGTTGAATAAAAGCATAATTAACTGATCCTCCTGTGCTTTCTTTTACCCAAAACCAGGAACTTTTCAGCACCACCTTATACCTATATATATAACGTATGTATATTTGTGTGTATATAAGTGTGTAATCTACCTCTGTCACCACCCTGGCTAGTTGTTGCTGTGGTAAGTTTTCACTCACCCAATTCAAAGTATCACTGGTTTCTTTATAAATTTGCAGTGTTAGGTTTATTTGATGTTGTGGAATGCATGATTGTCACTACATCACAATTGGCGAGTGCTGTGTTCCTTCTTCTCCCACTGGTGCACTTGTTGCTCTATGCTACATCTTCACGTTATGTTTTGTCTTTATATTCAGAAGATCTTCCATTGTAGCATTTACATTATTATTATTATTATTATTATTATTTTTATCATTATCATCATCATCGTCATTATTAAGGCAGCAAGCTTGCAGAATCGTTTGCACGCCGGGCAAAATGCTTAGCAGTATCTCATCTGTCTTCATGTTCTGAGTTCAAATTCTGCCGAGGTTGATTTTGCCTTTCATCCTTTAAGGGCTAATAAATTAAGTACCAGTTGCATACTGGGGTCGATCTAATCAACTGGCCCTCTCCCCCAAAATTGCAGGCCTTGAGGCTAGAATAGAAAGGATTATTATTGTTATTATTATTATTAAGGTGGCAAGATGGTAGAATTATTAGCATGCTGGAGGAAATGCTCAGTCAAGCAGTGGGTTGATGTAATCAACTGGCCTCCTCCCCACAAAATTTCAAGACTTCTGCCTCTAGTAGTAAGGATCTTTTAATAAATTAAGGCAACTAACTGACAGAATTATCAGCATGCCAGACAAAATGCTTTGAAGCATTTTGTCCATCTTTGTTCTGAGTTCAAACTCTGCTGAGGACAACTTTACCTTTCATCCTTTCAGGGTCAAAATGAGTACCAGCTGAATACTGGGTCAATGTAATCGACTTATTCCCCTCCACAGAACTTGCTGGCCTTGTGACACAATTTGAAACCATTGTCATTAGTAGTATTATCATTATTATTATTATTATAGACATTGCACAGTGTACAATATCATAATATTGTTGATTAAAGATATTGTGTCTCCTGGGGGTTTGTACTGTTTGTCAAGTCACAACAAGGACCTTAGACAGGCAGTACTTTACGCAATATGCATGCAGTTCCAAGTAATACCGACTTTTGCAATACACCTAGATTGTAAGGTATTTCTAAAGTTTCCAGATGTTTATTATTATTATTATTTTATTTCAGTGAACTTATTTTTATTGCATGCTTCTATTGCAATTCTATGTGCCTTGTGTACTTGCTGTGTGTCTTTTTTTTAATCTTTTGTATTGAACTCTGTAATATGCATATTGTGTTTAGCAGTTCTATGTTGTATATAAATAAGCATTAGTGTACTCTACCTACAGTACCTAATATAATTATTTTTGTATGTTGTGTTCATTTGGAAGTCCTGTGGTTTTAGCTATGTATTTGTCTGAATTTTTTTAAGTCATTCCCAGTAGAGGTTATATCTGTTTCCAGTTTCACATTATATCGCTTTTTCCAGATTTTTATAGGATTTCATTTAGAGATTCATTATCATCTGTTGTGGCTGATTCTTCAGTCAGGAATCACTTCCTTACTTAGGGGTCCTTGACAACAATGTCTTGTCATTTAGCTTTAATTTCACTGTCTCTGTGAATTGATATATCCCAGAGTTTGTTTGGTCTTCCTCTCTCATTCTCAAATCTCTTTTGTTCATATTTCATAATGCTGACATAACTTCGGTGTAAATAACTGTCATGTCTGTAAATGGATTCTCTCTTGTTTCTTCACAATTTTCACTTATTCTCCAGTTATCGTACATCTATTTCATTGCATGATCCTGGTGGTTTCTGATGTCAGATATAGTTTGGATCCATCTTGCGCTGGATGGAATCAAAGAGCCTTCTGCATCCTCTTCACACTCTCGGTTCAACTCCCACCAAAATCAGTTTTGCTTTTCATCCCTCTGAAGTTAAAAAACCAATCAAGTACTAATGTCAATGGTATTGGATGTCTCACAAACCTCGAAATTTCCAGCCTGGTGTCTGTGATAGAAAATATTATTATTATTATTGTCTATTCTTTTAACTTGGATTTTATTGGAACTCCCAGAATCTTGCATGAGTAGCAGGCTTGCTACCTCTAGCACCTACGGTACCATGCTATTTGTTCTCTCCAACTATCTAATGATACTTTTTCTCATAAATCTGGTCAAGGAAAAGGAAACAAACTTTTCGCAACAGTTCTACTAGACACTCTATTCTCATTTTCTTTATGCCCTTCTAAATATCTTTTGATACTGTCCCCAAGGCCCCAACTGATAGTGATATTATTATTATTATTATTATTATTATTGAGTGAGAGAGCAGTGCATGCCATCAAAGTGACACTGGGGTAAAATATACGAAGCCCAATATACCCATCATGACTACCCGTCTGATAAAGGTACACCAGGCACTAATTATTATTATTATTTATAGCAATAACAATGCTTAGTTTATAAATTGGACATAAGACTACAATATTGGATGGAATAGTGGAATTCTCAGTAATTTTAATTAAAGTGTAATTTAAGGGAGATTTGGTTGCTATTTCTAGCAGGTCATGGCTCCACTGTTGGCTTAGTTGATAGGTACCTGTTAGTGAAGCAGGTATGTAATCATTTTGGTTTAATCCCTGTGAATAAAAGCTTTAGAATTTCATTGTTCAGTATTTCTATAGAGTTTAGACTCCTTACTGCCACCCCTCCCCCACCTGCCGCCACCACCACCACCACCATTATCTGCTGAAGTGGAGTGGGAGAACTGTTATTATTGACACTTGTATGCAAGGATTATCAATATCTTCAGCCTTCTATAGCCAGATGTATGGTGGTGTTGGTGGCAGTGATGGTAAAGAGAGAGAGAGGAGAGGTATAGCTGGCTGATGGCTGTGTCAGCTTACACCTTCCATTGACCTCCCTTTCAATGCCTGCAGGATTAACCCTGTATAGAGTAATTGCTTTGCAATACTTGATTCCTGGTTCATTCCCATTGTGTTGACCAAGCCTTGGGAGTGAATTTTGATACACACAAAGTGTGTGTATATGTGTTTTTTAATCTATAGATATTGTTGGAAAGCTCTCTTCTCAGATATTCTATTATTGTTCTCAAGGTCCCCTAATAATTAGATATATTATAACTTTGTTACCTTTGTTCTAGCACTTGAAATTTCCATTCTTCAAGTCAATATAATGCTGTTTTCTTTTTACTCTTGTGTCTAATTAACAAGCCACGTTGATTATAAATCATGATTTCTTTTCGTTGTCATTAGCAACAGTATCCAACCTTCTTTCAGTTCGTATACAAAAGTCTCACAATAACATTGTTGCCATTTACAATAGCTTGCATTTCTATTTTCACAAAATGATTATAACTCTTTGCTGCAGATTTCTTGTAAAAAAATTCCATTGTACTGTTGCTGCAGTCTTTCACACTTCTGTTTTGCGTTCAGTCTAAGCTAATTCTGGACATTCCAATACAATGCAAGTCATGGATTCATTTGGATCAGAACACATTCGACATTTGGCTGAGCAGTTTTGTTGGCTTATTGCTCCCTTGATCTATGGTACTTTTAAAGCCTGTTCCTTCATTCTCCGTCACTCAATATTCTTTTCTTTAGCCACAACCACCTCTCCTTGTCCCTTGTTACCTCTTTATGTCCTTGAAAATTGCTGAATGCAGCTTCTTTCCCTCAAACTTTCATTTCCAC
Organism: Octopus sinensis; assembly: GCF_006345805.1. Lineage (NCBI taxonomy): Eukaryota > Metazoa > Mollusca > Cephalopoda > Octopoda > Octopodidae > Octopus > Octopus sinensis. The sequence continues at coordinate 19,643,523 of NC_043010.1, forward strand.
ATTTTCCCATTTTCTCTTTTTCACATCTGCCCATTCTGTAAATAATCCTTCACTTATTAACTCTTGAACTGTTAAAGTCTTATTAAAAACTAAAAATTTTGATGAAAATGCAGTTACTCCAATATAAATTTATCAATTTCATTTTGCAATTATTATCATTATCATCATTATTATTATTAAGCTATTTGTGCTAATTTAATTAGCCACAGTGTTATCTTGAGGCTTAGTGACAATGGATCTCTGCAAATTATAAGAATCTTTTTAGAATTCTTACAATATATATATGATTGGATTTTTCTGCAGGTCAACAATGCAAGTCTTAATTCCAATATCTTTTGGTCTTTTAGGTGTTGTCCCAAGTATACCGATTACCACTGGAATAATTTTTTTGTTAGTCTTCCGTGGTCTTTTCATCTCTCTGATGAGATCCTGATACTTCTCATTTTTTTTCTTATTTCTTTTTTATCGACTCAACCTATCTGAACCAGTTACAAAGTTTATCATTTTATACTGTTTAGTTTGTCTTCTATAATCATATCTGGTCTTTTTGCTTCAATAGTATGCTCAGTTTTTATGGGGAAATCCCATAAGATCCTATTCTTCTTCTTCTTCTTCTTCTTCTTATTATTATTATTATTATTATGTGATGAAAACTCAGTTTATTTTGCTGAGTGTGATGGAAAGTGTCAGCTGTGCACAGCCAGCAGACTAAGGTAACTCTTTTTTTACTGGTCATGCTTCAAGAACCCTGCGAAGAATTCTTGCAATTCCAAGCAATGCTGATTTTTGTAGGTGTTCTACCTTCACACTTGCACTGATCTTTTTCAGTCTTGTTGGTAGTTGAGTGCTAATACTTCCAAGTGCACCAATTACTATTGGTATCACGTCTACTCTCCTCATTGACCACAACCTTCGTATTTCCATTATTACGTATTATTATTATTACTAGCAGTATCACCCGGCGTTGCTCGGGTTTGTTTCAATCCCTTAGAATTGGAATTTTTGAAAAGTAAAAATTTTGCATTATGTATCTTGTTATTCTCTTTAAGTGAACATTTTTCTGGTTGAAATACACCGAAAAATGGCAACAGAGCAGTCAAAAAATCATAAAAAATAGGGATTTTCATAGAAAAAAAGCACCTTTTTGATGTAAATAATTTTTGGTGTTAACATGGTCCGATTTGAATTTTTTCTTCTATGGAAGGAAGAGCAAGCCTTCTATCATACTCTCAATTTTGATCAACTTGCATCGCAGGGTCTCGGAGGAGATAGTGTTAGTTGAAGGCTACCAAACCTGCCATACACAGACAACTTCAGCTTGAGAGATTATTATTATTATTATTATATTATTATTATTATTATTATTCTATGTTTGACTTTTGCTTTGCATTTGTACAAGTTTGCTCCAAGTCTCACCCAGAGACCTCAAACGACAACAAGCTGGAAGTTCATGCTGGTGTTATGCCTAGGGTGCCATATATTTGGTTTTGTACATAGTGTTGTTCTAGAGAATGCTTAAAAAACCATAAGAAAATTATATGTTTGTTTTAAAACTGGAGATTACATAGACAGTATTTTACGTAGGATATGGAAAGTTCCCATGAGCAGCACTATCTTTTGAATTTCTGCCATTTTGGGGTTTCCTAGTATCTGAGCTAGGTAGCAATCAGCTCCTTTTGCTATCATTCCTAGGGCACCTATGACAACAGGTATTGTTTTAGTCTTCAGGTTCCACGTAGTCTTATTTTTTTATCATATGCTTTCACTGCACTACCAAGTGCAGCCCTATGTGCCTAGGGTATGTGCTGTGGTTTGTTGTGGTGCTCTTATTTTCAATGTATTGAAAGTGCTATTTTCTGTATGTTGTTGTTGTTATTATTATCATCATCATCAACATGAATACTTGTACTTTTTCAGATCAAAGCACTTGAGGAAGCTGATATGAGAAACTCTCGGAAGCTTGTAGAATTGCAAGAGGATGAGAACCACTTGCGAGAAAGCCTACGCAATAAAGATGACCTCTCTGACCAAAGTGAGATGCTGAAAACCCTGAAGAAGAAAATCAAGGACCTGGAAAAAAGTAACAAATTGCTAAAGAGTCGGGTTGTGGAACTTGAAGATAGTGAGTGTGAAGTGAGAGAACACTGGAACCAAATTGTGGAAACTGATGCCAACAAAATTGAGGGTCTGCAAGAGAAAGTGAAAATGTTGGAATCATTAAACAGGGAACTGGAGAAGAAACTTCAGGAAGGAGAAGAAGAATTTATGACTGGGGTTTCCTTGGCATCAGAACTGTCATTCAGCCAAAACCCTCCAGATTCCAAAGAATCTACAGTGAGCTTTGATTTGGAAACAGAATATAAGAACCTGGAGGAAAAGTTTCAAGAGGTTACGGAAGCTAAAAATAGCAAGATTGCCGAACTGGAAGACCATTTGGAGAAGCTGTACAGTACTGAGCAGAAACTGAGTGAGACTGTTGCAGAAATGGAAGAGAGAGAGCGGGAACTGCTTGCAAAATTGAAACTCTGTGAAAACTCTGATTTCTCTGTAGAAAAAATGCTTAAATATGAAGAGCGTATCAAAGAGCTCAGTTATTCACAGGAAAATTTGCTGAATGCTATAGATACAGTAGCTGACCCCGAGAGCCATTCACTGCAGATAATCAATGCTCTGAAAGATGAGTTGGTTTTGAGTTACCAGAAAAATGAAGAGATGAGTTTGAGAGAGAAAAAATCGACTGAACAGTTGAGGAATGAGAACAATTCTTTGAAAGACCAACTTGATAAGTTGTTAGAGAAAGAATCCGGTCATTTAGGCCAAATTCTATCCACAGAAAAGGGAAAGGATGCTTTGCACAATGAACATTCTTTGGTTTCTCAAAACAGTAAGCAAGAAGTTCCGACATCCTCACTATTTGTGAGAATTCAAGAACTTGAAACTGAAAATCAAGAACTCAGAATCAAAGTTGACGGTTCTCAGAATGGAACCCTTTCTAAAGTCTCTTCGACAGTCTCTTCAAATTATGAACGGTTGTGTGAACTCGAGAAGGAGAACTCTGACCTTCTTGCTGAAGCAAGTCGGTTGCGAGAAGCTGAATCTCAGTGGAAAGAAATGGCAGAGAAGTTGGTACAGCTGGAGAGCAATGAAGAACGACTCATGGAGAAGGTAGTGGAACTTGAAGACAGTTGTGAAAGTCTAAAAGAGGAACTTCAGAAGGTACATGGTGATAAGAAAGAAAGCCAAAATGAATTGAAAGAGGAACGAGAAAAAGTTGGAAGTTTACTGAAACTAGAAGCAGAAATAAAGGGCAGACTCCAGGCTGAAGAAGAACTTAATGGTTCTCTTCGAGAACAACTACAATCTTTCAGGTTGCGTTTGGAGGCAATTAAGGATGCGTATGCAGACCATGAACATTCAAAGATGGAGTTGGAAAAGAAATTGGAGGAAGTTACTCGTGATAAAAATTTACTTGCTGAAAAACTCCAATCTCTCACCCAAAATCAGACCATTCCAGTGGATTCTACAGATCCCAACCAAAATTCAGCAGACCATGACATTCTGGAACATTCCTCTCTATCATCATCTGATAGCAATCATTCCTCAGCAAATACAAGCAGCTTACCTTTCCATAGTACAGAAAACAAATACCTTGGCCTCATCAATTCCCTTGAAGCCAGCCTCAAAGACATTGGCAGCAATCAGGCTTCCAGTGAGTTCCAAAACAATAAACAAGGTCCAATCGCAGAACAAGCATCGAAGAGTAAAGAAGAGCTCAGTAAAGAATTAGAATCTGAACTTGCGGATATGAATCGAGAGCAGCTCGTAGATTTTTGTAGCACTTTAAAGACAGATCTGAGGACAAAATCACAGAAAATTGAACAATTTGAGCGAGATTTCTCTGACTTTGTAAACAGAGTACAATGTGGGACAGTCGTCTTCCGAGATAAAGAAGTACGAAAGACTGTTCTCACAGAAGTCAAGACATTCCAACAGCAATGCAACTGTAAGGTAAGTATTATTTTTATTATTATTATTATTATTATTATTATTATTGAGTGAGATAGTAGTGCATGCTTATTATTATGATTATTATCATCATCATCATTATTATCATTATTATCATTGTCATTATCACCATCATTATTATTATTATCATTATCATTATTAGCATTATTATTATCATCATCATTATTATTATTACCATTATTATTATCATCATCATCATCATTATTATTATTACCATTATTATTATTATCATCATCATCATCATCATTATTATCATTATTATCATCACATTATTATTATTATCATCATTATTATTATTGTTACCATTATTATTATTATTATTATCACCATCATTATTATCATCATCATCATCATCATCATCATTATTATTATCATTATTATTATTATTATCATCGTCATTATTATTATCATTATTATCATCATTATCATCATTATTATCATTATTATTATTATTATCATCATCGTCATTATTGTTATTACCATTATTATTATTATTATTATTATCATCATCATCATCGTCATTATTATTATCATCATCATCATCATTATAATTATTCCGCCAAGGTCTAAGGTGGCAAGCTGGTAGAATCGCTAGCATGCCAGACAAAGCACTTTACATTCTGAGTTCAAATTTTGCCAGGGTCAACTTTGCCTTTCATCCTTTTTGGGGTCGATAAAATAAGTCCCAGTGGAACACTGGGTCAATGTCCCCTCTCCCACAAAATTTCAGGTCACGTCCCCTATAGTAGAAAGGATTATTCCACCAAGGTCGGCTTTGCTTTTCATCTTTTCAGGGCCAGTAAATGGGTACCAGTTGAGCACTAGAGTTGATATAATTGCCTAAGCCTCCTGCTTCAAATTTGAGGCCTCGTGCTTTTAGTAGAAAGAATTATTATTAATAATTAGCTTAATTGAATTTTCTGATGATAATCTTAAAATCTTTAGACTATTAATTTCAACTTCCATGTTTTAATTTCTTATTAAAATTTATTGGGTCAATTACTCTCATGAATTTAATACAAGTAACTTGTGTGTGTGTGTGTGTGTGTGTATACCTTATATCACAAAATCTGCGAACAGGAACGTGATTCTCTAAGTAACAGATTTTGTGATATTTTTGCTGCTTTTTAATAAAGCATATTACTCTACATCCGGTATTCGAGAACTATTTTTACCACCTTGTTTTGCATTTATGTGCTTACTCTGGTATATATATACATATATATATATATATATATATATATAGCATGGAGAACGGACGTTAAACGATGATGATATATATATATATATATACATATATATATGTGTGTGTGTATACATACATTGGGATGTAAGACATGCTTATCATTTACAACTCTATCTTAATATGATGCAGCCTTTATCTTCATATGCATCCACTTTCCATAACCGGCTGAAGTTAGATGGATCATCAAAGTTTGAGAAGTTGCTGCGCTTCAAGCGTTTATGTTACTTACTTGCTCAATATTACATCATTTTATATGTTAAGACAGTTTAGTTCAGTGCTGTCTTTGGCTGCGTACACTGTAGATAGTCAAACGGTGCTATTCTCTTTGTATCAAGAATTTGAGATTCAGAACACTGATGAAGCAGTAATAAGCAATGGAACCAAGTCAGGCTGATTTTATTTTTGGTCTTTATCAGAGACAGAACCACCTTTTATTGGACTATAATATCTATTTCTCATGGCTAAAAACGGAAGCTTGTAAGTTTACTTTACGTCTCTAATTAGCATGACCTCATGTAGCGTTTCAGTTACTACATGTTATGCATATAAAGCCTTAACATGGTGGTGATCCATCAACAAAAATTGCATTTGTTGGTAGTGTAGAGATTTTTAATTTTGCTTGGTACTGGAAGAAGAGTTTTCAGTGTGGCCGCTCTGAAACTCTTAGCCGCAAGGTAAATGTCATTTAGAAATGTTATCCCCCTGGTGTGCCATTACCCCTGGTGTGCCACTACCCCTTGTGTGCCACTACCCCTGATGTACCACTCCCCCGGTGTGCCACTCTCCCTGGTATGCTGCTCCCCCTGGAGAAGAGAATTGACTTGCAAGAGTCCTGTGCTGGTACCACATAGAAAAGCACTTGTGCCAGTGCCACATGAGAGTGCTCAGTGGTGCCATGTAAAAGCATCTGGTACACTCTGTAAAATGGTTGGTGTTGGGAAGGGCATCCACCCCTAGAAACCATACTACAACAGACAAGAGCCTGGTGTAGTTCGGGTTGCCAGCTCTGGTCAAACCATCCCACCCATGCCAGCATAGATAATGGATGTTAAATGATGATGACAATACTTTACCTTTCCTGTCTTGTAAGTTACTAGGCAACCCCAGTAGAGCAGTGGCATGGAAAATTGCCCCCTTTACACTTTATAAAGGGGTTGCTGTTATGAAGGACATGCAGCCATAGAAGCGATGCCAAAACAGACATTGGAGCACCATGCAGCTATGTGGATCACAGGGTCCAGTCAAACCAACCAACCATTATGATGATGATGTGTATATATCACTCCCATCGATACCTGATTAGACATAATATTTACACACACGCAATGCAAGGGACTGTATTCTACTTACCTGTAGTTGTGCCAACATTCACCTGGGGTGAGTTGAACCAGCTCCAGCCACATGTTCATGTTCAGAGTTTCAGTGGGATTACAAGTTCACATGTGGGCCCCCAGTCACATGCATACATACTTTGGGATAGTGTTGTCCATAGCAGCTCATCTTGCTGTCGATTGTCGACCGTCACAAGGGATTCCCTGACCATGTCTCTGCCAATTATCAGAGCAGACATGGCCCGGGTACCATATGAAGTGTGAAGGGATTTGTCTGTGTCTGTGTGGTTTTGCTTATGTGTGTGCAAGTGCCACTAAAGAGACGGTTTTGACCAGCTTTGGTGATGGTGGTGATTTTACTGTTTCCATTTTTTTAGGTTCCCATTAATACGCAAACTACCCTCGCCGGTGAAAAAGTCTCTCAAGGGGTCGATACGGCTGATCTCTTGATCGACAACGTCACTGAGCAGCAGCAACAACAGCAACAGCAGCAAAAAGATGCTAACGACAGCACGATGGCACATGTAGAGATGCCTCACTCTGAGTACAAAGTATGGAAGGCAAAGGTGGCTATACTCACGAACATTGAGGCGAACTTGCCCAATGTTAAGGAATCCCCACACCAGCTTGAACTCCTGCTACAGATCCTTCAGAAAGGAAGGGTAAGTCTCACTCGACATTCCAGCCTTGAGTGTTAGTCTAAATTCTTTTTGAGTCAAATGAGTTTAAACCAGGGGTTCTCAACCATTTTAAGCCCTTTGTTGCCAACCTGGCTGAAACCACCTCTGGCTCTGTAGTACAAATGTCTTGTTTTCAAAAGTTTTGAATTAAAATCTTCCACTAAACCATAGTCACACTTCATGTTCTTAACACTAGCTGAACGATAACTAAGTTATTTTACTAAAGTTTTTGTTATATTTAAAGTAATTGAAAGAAGCACAGAGCATCTCAACAGAAATATGGTAACAAAAGGGTTAAAATATATAATGGAGAAACAATTCTTAACCCTTTCGATACCAACTCAGCTGAAACCACCTCTGGCTCTGTCTTGTTTTCAAAAGCTCTGAATTAAAATCTTCCACCAAACTTTAGTCACAATTCATGTTCCTAACACCAGCTGAAAGATAACTAAGTTATTTTACTAAATTCTTTTTTATATTTAAAATAACTGAGAGAAACACAGAGCATCTCAACAGAAATACGGTAACGAAAGGGTTAAGGTCCAGGCCAGCTCTAAAACCTGGATTTTTTCAATTGGCTGTACGAAAAAAAAATTAAAACGCTAATCACCCCTGGCTCTACTAATCGCTCCACTCCCCACTTTCACTTCTCACTCCACCCACCCACCTCAACTAATTACTTGACACCATTTCCACGAATCACCCTATTTTTCTTTCCAGGATATTATGTGCAGTGATGAGAATCAAGCTGGAATTTCGAATGATCAACTTCTGATTTATGCCAAGCAACTTCAGGTGAGTCAATTAACTCTCTCTCTCTCTCTCTCTCTCCTTCAATTCATATGATGAATGTAAGTAAATATTACAGTCTTCCATGAAAAACATGTCTGGCCTTGGTGAAATATAATCTTATTTGGAAATAGATAAGGCTAGGTGACTGGAAGGACACCCAGCTGTAGAAAACCTGCCTCTACAAATTCCTTCTGACCCATGCAAGCATGGAAAAGTGGACGTCAAAACAAGGATCATACATACATACACACATCTCTGCCTATCTCGTCTATCTATAAACACACCTTTCTCCATGTATACATCTCTCTATTTTCCTTTACCTTACATCTCTTTCTCTCTCTCTCTCTTTCTTTCTCTCTCTCTCCCTCTCTCTCTCACTCACACACACACACACACACACACTTCTCCATTAGCTTCATTGTTAGCAGTTATTTCGGTAATTACCAGCTGTTGTTCCTACATCTGTTGCCAGAGAATGGCCTGTGCATGTTTTATATCAAATATACTCATCACTCAGTTATGTAAAACCAGGCAGACAAAAGGCTCAATTGTAAAGGTTTACGTACATGTGTGTATTTTTCTTGTTTCAGTCATTGGACAGCGGCCATGCTGGGGCACTGCCTTAAAGAACTTTTAGTCAAATGAATCGATGCCTGTACTTATTATTGTTTTTGTTTTTTAAACCTGGTATTTATTCTTTCAGTCTCTTTTGCTGAACCACTAACTGGTAGGGACATTAACATACCAATGCCAGTTGTCAAGCTGTGATGGGACACGGACACACTCTCTCACACGCACAGATATATATATGCTAGTGCCATGTTAAAAGAACCCTGTACACTCTGTAAAGTGCTTGGCGTAAGGAAGGGCATCCAGCCATAGAAACCAGGCTAAATCAAACAGTTGGGGCCTGGTGTAGCTCTTCTGCTTACCAGCCCTAGTCAAACCATCTAACCCATGCCAGCATGGACTACAGGCATTTAAGGAGGATTGTCAGGATAGTGGTGGTGGTGGTGGTGGTGGTGATATACATACATACGACAGGCTTCTTTCAGTTTCCGTCTACCAAATCCACTCACAAAGCTTTGGTTGGTCTGAGGCTATAGCAGAAGCCACTTGCCCAAAGTGCCATGCAGTGGGACTGAACCTAGAGTCATATGGTTGGGAAGCAAGCTTCTTATCACACAGCCATGCCGTATATATTCATAAATTCATATATTTATTTTTTTTTTATATTTCTCCTCAGACTTTATCTCAAGGTTTGAACTCAACCACTTCCCCAGACGGAACTGGTAAGTTTCTTGTACTTTATCATTGTGTGTGTGACTATTTGAGTTAGTATTGTTGTTGTTGTTGGACACATCTACCTGGTCATGTTAACCTCAACAGTTGACCAAACAGCTAGATGTGATCCACACAGTTGTTTTTCTGATTCCATTTAGCCTCCATCTCCTATCTCATGTCTCTACCTATGTCTGTCCAGCTTTATATAAATAATGTAATTCTTCTCTGGTCCCCTTTTTACCCTTTATCTGTTTAATTTTCTGTCTTTTTCTACTACACTGCACCTAGTATTTTTATAGAGATGTGGCCCTTGTTTAATGCAACGCCCCCACACCCTTTTTTTTTTGCCCCATGAATAGTGTACAAAATACTGTATTGTGTATTTGAGAGAGACATAGCTGCTATGTCTAGCAGGTCTTCAAGTGACTGCATAGAACCATGGCTCTTAACCTGTTGAATATCTGAGCCAAATCCCAAATCTGGGTTTTTTTCAGTGGGTTGCACCAAATAAAGTAAAACACAAGTCAACTTAAAGAAAAATTTATTATATTTATAGAGAGAAGACCATCGAGGGGCCATTGGAAGGATGCTTGAGGGTCACATGCGGCCCTGGGAGTCACGGTTGAGAACTGCTGACATAGCAGTTTACTTAATTAGTTTGATTTAGCAAATATTTATCAAAAGTAGGTTAAACCTGACAGACATTAAAATCAATTCTGTTCAACCTTTCCATTGTAAACAAATAAGATCTGAGTTGTAGGTTAAATTACATCCTACATCAGTGGCCTGTGGAGCCCTGGTGGTCTGCAAAGGCAGTACTGAGGGTCCATGAACATGCTAAGCTAACAGACCTTTCAATATCCTGGGGTCCGTGGGAAAACTCATTTAAATGAAAAGGGTCCTTGGTAGTGAAAAGGTTGGGAGCTACTGTCCGACATCATTCTGGGCTACGATATCTCTGTGGGTTAATGGGGGTAATCATTGGGTTATTGTATTTACAATGGTGAGAGTGACAAGGGAGTGTCTGTACAAATGAGATGGCTTAAAAACCACAAGGTATTTTTTCTTCATTGCACCAATTCATTAGCAATATTTCACCAATATCTGCATTTTTTATTGATAACACATAATTATAATAATAATAATCCTTTCTCCTACAGGCACAAGGCCTGAAATTTTGCGGGAGGGAATAAGTTGATTACATCAATCCCTAGTACTCAACTGGTACTTATTTAATCGACCCCAAAAGGATGAAAGACAAAAAGTCAACCTCAGTGGAATTTGAACTCAGAATGTACCAGCAGACAAAATACTGCTAAGCATTTCACCCAGTGTGCTAACGAGTCTGTCACCTCACCGCCTTAATAATAATAAGTTCTTTATTTAGCACTAAGGGTTCACAAACAACATTGGAGATGGTACAAGACAATACAGTGGGTGGGTTACATAACTAGAAGCTTGTAAAGGATAATGCTGGAGAATGTTTTCTTGGTTTCCATTTATGGAATTAATGCCAATTAGCATGAGATGTCCACATTGTATATGGACAACACTGGGAAGGAATCAAGAATGGTATGATCTGTGTAGAAGTGAATGTTGCAGTGGGTGGGTTGTTTACGTATTAGAGAAAGAGCGGCAAGGGAGAAAATAACCTTGGGGTACTCCAGAGTATGAGTCAACATACCACAATGGTATGATCTTGGATAGGAAGTAACCTGTCCAAAAAATGTGAAATGGATGAGGGCTGCAGCTGGGCAGTTTTGCCAGGAGACATTAATGGCTACAACAGCATTTAGCAGTAATACCTGTGAATGAACAGGACTCTGATTCAGAGAAAAATGCTATTTTTCTTCATTAAACACCACACTACAGCTTTTCAGCAAAGGACATATTGCATTTTGAACTTTGAATATCAGAAAAATTTGTCATGAAGGTCTTTGGTTTTTGCTTCCGCTGCTTAACTTCCACTGCAAGTTCAGTCATATTCGTGACTTGACTTACAATCAAAAGCATTCCAGCTGTGACTGTGTCTTATCTTTCCTTTCAGACACCATAGTTTACCTAGGACTGCATTATCTTATGCATCTTTCCTATTCCTTTAAATGGTGTGTATGATATGAGAGAGATTTGGTTGCTATTTCTAGGACAAACACCTACACTGCAGCTTCCTCGTTATTGCCATTAGAAGTAAATAATCTTATCAGGAACACTGAAACACAACGGCCCTCAAATAATGTGTCATAAATATTAAGCGTTTGTCCTTGACCACATCAGTCAACCCTCACTTTGTCAAATTGGACAATATGTTAGTAATTCATTCAATTGTTGACGCTATTACCCGTTGTTTGGAATGATTCTCTGATTTTCTTCATGTTCCTCTCCTCTTTCAGGTACTGATGCTGGCAAAGAAGTTTCTCAGGTGAAAACGGAGCAATTAGGTGCAGGCAAGGAGGCGAAGGGGTTGGTAAGTCATTAATCTTTAGTACCTTTCAATAATAATAATAATAATAATAACGATAATCATTATTGTCATCATTGTTTAACGTCTGCTTTCCATGCTGGCATGGGTTGGACGGTTCAACTGCGGCCTGGGAAGCCAGGGGACTGCACCAGGCCCCAGTCTGATCTGGCAGTGTTTCTACAACTGGATGCCCTTCCTAACGCCAACCACTCCGTGAGTGTAGTGGGTGCTTTTTACATGCCACCAGCACAAGAGCCAGAGAAAGCTGGAAACGACCACAATTGGTTGGTATTTTTTATGTGCCACTGGCACAGAAGCCAGTCAAGGCAGCACTGTAAATGTAAAAACAGATGTGGAAATAGAATCTTTTGGATTAATTCTTGTTGCAAACATTGAATCAAAATGTGAGACATTGCTATGCTGGACATAACGAGAAGTCACCTGTTCAGTTACAAGTGTATGATTTGAACGATGCAAGAAAGTTTTAGAGACTGAGAAAATAAATTTTTTTTTAATTCTAAAACAAATAACTTATAGGTGCAAGAGTGGCTATGTGGTAGGTAGTTTGCTTACCAACCATGTGGGTCCAGGTTCAGTCCCACTGCATGGCACCTTGGGCAAGTGTCTTCTACTATAGCCTCGGGCTAACCAAAGCCTTGTGAGTGGATTTGGTAGACAGAAACTGAAAGAAGTCCGTCGTATGTGTTTGAGTTTGTTCCCCCAACATCACTTGACAATCGATGCTGGTGTGTTTACATCCCCATAACTTAGCAGTTTGGCAAAAGAGACCAATAGGCTTACAAAGAACAAGTCCTGGGATCGATTTACTCGATTAAAGGCGATGCTCCAGCATGGCCTCAGTCAAATGACTGAAACAAATAAAAGAATAAAGAATATATTTTAACCCTTCCGTTACTATATTTATTTTGAGATGCTCTGTGTTTCTTTCAATTACTTTAAATATAACAAAGAATTTAGTAAAATAACTTAGTTATCATCATGTTAGGTTTTTGGTGGAAGATTTGGTGGAAGAGCCAGAAGCACTTTCAGCCAGGTAGATATCAAATGGGTTAATGTAATTCCCATGTACAGTTTAGTGTGGTGTCCTGCCAAATAGTAGATACCTAATTGTAACACTATGAGAAAACTTTTTGCTTTTCAATCCGAAGTTAATTTTTATAACCTTTTACAGTTTGTACATCCATGTTTGGTATGTGTGAATAAAAGAATATTCTAATGTGTGAATAAAAGAATATTCTAGTTGTTCATCCAAATGGAATTTCCTATTCTATGGATTCTAATGAATTTGTGCAGGTTGTTCAGCAGAAATAGAACTCTCATAACAGGAGATTCCATCATATCTCTCTCTCTCAGATATATATACTAGCAGCTAAACCCAGTTTCACTCGGTCTGTTTTGATGATGTGGCTGTGATCGTTTTTGGTTAGGCATAATCCATAACAGCATTTCTCAACCTTATCATTTCGGTAATCGTATAAAATTTTTACAATAGTTGATTTATGGAAAAGATTGTGTTAAATTTTTGAAATGCAAATATGTGAATGAAAATTAAGTTCAGGCCACTACATGGTAGCTAGACCTGGTAGAAATAGCAGCCAAATCTCCCTCAAAACACCCTACTGTCTTAATCCAACAATTCTACCTGTAATGTCGTTTGAACGAGAAACTGTAACTAAAGATGAAGATTATTAACCCCAGAAAGAGGTGAAAGTAGGATACCAAACCCTTACCAACTCCCAGCAAGGTGATATTTGAAATTGGAACATATAGACACACGGCTAAATACTGCCAGGCAGCATTTTGTCTTCCATTTTAACTGTTTCTGCCAATCCAACACCCTCAGAGATTTAATTTTACTTATGTCTTATAAAATCCTCTGAGTATCTACTCTCCATCGACTTGTATCTGGCGCAATGCAACAACACTGGGCCTTCTGTTTATGGATATACTCCATCCCATGCAGTGCCATGCAATTTCTGACTACCAAATGCCACTCCCAAGTCAGCACTTAGGTAAAAAATTTTTTTTAAATCTTGACCAAAGTACTGCAGTCAAATCGCATCTGGAACCATGTCATAGGGAACCAAAATCGTTAACGATTCGGTCCCTTTCCCCACCTACCCCCTCCACACACACACACATGGTTTGATATTACAAACAAAAGAGGAAGTTATGAGTACATGCACTAGTGTAGTTAGAGGGGGGCAGTAGAAGTGGTTCCCCCCCTTGGGCGGAATTTTTAAAGGGGTGACACATTTGGGTCTGTTGTAGGCAATATATGTTTTTTTTGTGTGGTCCGGGGTGGGGGCAGCAGACAGAAGGGCCACCCCAGGCAGCACGTACTCTAGCTACGCTAGTGAGTATATATGTTGTGTCTAGTTGATGAATTGTGAAAGCCAAGGCCAGGTATATCTGAAAAGGTATACATCTAAATTCAAGCTGGATAAACTCTCTCTCTCTCTCTCTCACACACACACATGTCTAACCTCTTTTTTTTTTTGTTCTTTTTATTCTAGTGTTCAAAAACTCCCTGTCTATTCAACAAAGCATCTAAATCTGATCGAAAGAAAGTAATTAAAGAGCTAATTAATAGTCTCTCGTCGGAAGACTTGGTGGTGGTGGCCCAGATCCTTAAACAACGATTGGATAAAGGAAAGGTGAAGAAGAGGGCACCGAAAGACCAATTGAATCCTTCAATGAGCAATGAACAAAAGGAATTTGAAGAAATCGAAGTAGATATGTGGCTGTCTTCTGAAGATGAAGATGGAAATAAACAGCCAAGTACTGAGGTGGAACAGGTGCAGGCCGGCACCGATTCCGTTTCAAATGCTGCTGCTGCTGCACTGCCATGCACGGCATCAAATACAGCAACAGCAGCAGATGAAACCAAAACAAGCACAGAAGATGATGAATGGAAGCCACCTTTGCCGAAAACCCCTCCTCCCGACCAGCCACCGACGCTCCTTGAAGAACCTGAGGTAATTTTCGTTGACAATAATGACGTCACTGACAAACATTTAATTGAAGCCGAGTCAACTCTACCCTCGGCAGCGGCGGCAACCGTTAGCCAACAGCAACACATGCCACAAACAGCCAACACAAATGACCAATCAAAACAACAGGTTGGTACCCCCCAACTCAGTGATGTTATCCCCTCCCTCGTCTCTACTTGACCTCTGACACCATCAGCATGTCTAGTGGGCTTTTTTTTCTGTTGGCCATTTCCATTTATCTACACCCTCGTTTTTGGACTCAGCTGCCATTAGTTTGTTTTATACATACATGTCTGCATGTTTGAGTGTCTGTGTGTGTGTGTGTGTATATATATACACACACACACACACGGACCACCATAGACTGTGGGTGAAGCATGTTGCTTTGGTTCATTTTGTTTGTTTTTTTTTTTTAATTTATTCTATGAACAAAAACATCTTTTTATAAAAAAAAAGTTATAAAAGCATCCACTCACACTCACTAACCATGTATACACAAGCACACATGCACATATACACACACACACACACACACACGGTTCTTGTAGTTACTTCTGTATAATGGTTTCAGCAGATTATTTGTCATTGAGACAAAAGTCTTCTGAATATTCTGGATTCCCGAATAGAACAGCATTCAAACCGTGAATACAGGCAGTGTGTGTGTACATACATACATACACACACACACACACATATATATACATACACACACACACACACACACACACACACACGGTTCTTGTAGTTACTTCTGTATAATGGTTTCAGCAGATTATTTGTCATTGAGACAAAAGTCTTCTGAATATTCTGGATTCCCGAATAGAACAGCATTCAAACCGTGAATACAGGCAGTGTGTGTGTACATACATACATACACACACACACACACACATATATATACATACACACACACACACACACACACACACACACACAGCATTGTAGAAGACTCGTTCCAAGGGCATACTGAGTGCTTATGTTTCTACGTGAAAATAAAAGCTGCATTTAACGATATTGTTTACACTGTGTGTGTGTGTGTGTGATAAAACAGATGCCCAGATATTTTTCTTTTTAATATAAAATTATAATTTTTTTTTTATATAAGTTAGTTAAATAAGTTCTAAATTGTCCCCCTTCCTCTCTCTTCTCTGCGTGTAAATATGGTCAGATAATGTTTGGAGTGTGAATGTTGGTGGATTAAACCGGTCAATAGAGACTGGACTGGACTGTTGGTAAAACAAATTTATGAAATGATGAAGGGGTCTATGTAAGTAGAACAGGACATAACTGTGTATAAGGGAGAGAAAGATCAATCAGTGAATGGCAGGCAAAAACTCTCTCTTAATTGCTCTTTCTATCACCCTTACTCTTTCTTCTCTTTATCTCTCACTTCGGTCCTCTTCTATTTCCCTGCAGAGACACTTTTATCATTTAATATAAATTGTTTTTAGACAATCTAAAGTTGTTTTGAGAAATCAACTGAAAACTGAAACACCTCAGTCAGTAATGGGTGAATGCTTTGTTATAAATGTGTTATAAATGTGTTATAAATGAACACCATCTAATGAATGAATAATGGTTTGTGTCATGAGTACATCTACATGTTTGTATTTCAAATTCCTGTCAGGGTCCACAATGCCCTGTTATGTCTTTTGGGGGTCAATAAATACCAGTCATAATCTAGGAAGAAGAGAGCTTCAATCAAAACAATTATTTATACACAAAAAAAATGTTTTTTTTTTCTAGTCAAAATCCTATCTAATCAAATCAATATTTTAAATGTAATCAGATGAAGGGAAATTGCTTTTCAAAAGAATTTTCCCATTTTTTTGTTTGTATTTTCTTATTACAGACTTTTGTTTTGCATTGTTTTTGTTTTTTGTTGTTGTTAGGCATTTTTTTTTTTTTTGCTTTATATTTTTGCTATTTTGGTCTGATGGAATTACTCTTTTATGACTAAAACTGGAAATAAAATCTTTGGAGAGGTATTGACACACATGCAAACACACACATATACCAGTGATTAACTGGGATTAGTTCAGTCAACTCGACTGTTCCCTGTAAATAAATATGTTTTCTGTGCCTTAATCTATGGTGGGTAGTAGCGATGGTGTTTGATATGGTAATATAATGACCACGGTTCAAGTCAGTATTTGTCTGTATAACTGGGACTGAAACACAAAACAAAATGTTTTTGTAACAAAGAAAGTTGAAATTTTTTTAATTTTTGTTTTGTTGTTGAACAATACCTGTTTTTTTGGTGTTATATTTTAGTTGATTTAGTGTGTGTTTTATAGGTATATAAATGTATATATATATATATATGTATTTAGTTATGTGTGTATCCACATATACATGTGCGTTGTAGGAATGGTCAAGAAGTACCCTTTGGAACAATGTGGAGAAATCATAATTAAGATTATTATTAAAATAACAAAACTGTGATATCATTAAAACTGACAATATACCTTGACCCAAGAAACAAATTTTTTTTAAATATCTTAAAATTTCAACTTAATTTTCCAGAAATATGAATAAAAATGATTACAATTTACTTTTTATTGCTTTATGAAAGATTCATGTTAACCATTCAAAACCACACAGAAGACTTTAACATTTATTGTTTGGTGTCAAAATTTTCATCACACCAACTGCAACCTGGTCACTGACATGATTCCATTGTGTCTGTGTGAAGTTAATAATCATTGTGTGTATTAATGGATGGCTGATATGTGTGTCTTCCATCCTATAACTGATTTAGTTTCCACACATGGATCCGAATCAAGTTAGTGGCTAGACAAGGACACCTCTAAAATTTTATTTCTCCTCTCATCCCAAATACAAATTGCTGTGAAAGTCTATTTCAATCCACCTTCACCATTTCCAGCATCTCAGTTCAGTTTTATAACTTGGAAATTTAAATTCTATCTCTCAGCTTTCCTTATCTCAACATCCTCCACCTCTTCATACTTTACATAAGAGATGAGAGTAGACAAAAAAAATTGATTTGGACTACATCGTGGGTAGAGGTATTTTCAAGTACCAGTGATATACTGGGGGCTGGTTTGGGTTTTTTTTTTTCCTTTTGTTTACATCTTGCATATCTACAGTTTGCTCTCTCACGCATACACACACATACATATAATTCTCAGCCAACAAATGCCACACAGTGGAATACAGTATTTTGTCCAATGCCACCCATTGATGGATTCCATATGATTTAGTTACAAAATAAACTTTTTCCCTTCCTTTACGTTTGTGCTTCTGCTTGTTTGTGCTGTTGTTACCATTTCTTGCTTTTCTTTTGTGTTGCATTTCTTCAATCTTTATCTGTTGGGAAAATGTTTCCTCTTGTACAGCTCTCAGCACTTCTCCTCCTCCTCATTTCTACCAGCTTACCTTTGCTAAACAACAACAACCAACTGTACAGTAAAAGCACTCTCATTCCATCAAACATTGGTAGCGATAAAGGCAGCTTCTAGAACTTTCTGGAAAATTCTTGTATTAGCATTAGTCATTTCCAATACTGACATTTCACTTTTGTTTCCTTTGTGCCTTTACCTATTGCTATGAGTATACTAATAGAAACTGCAGATTGCTGTCAGTCTATGATATGTGGCATCAACCAGATGTAGAGGTTAACAGAGCTGCCTGTTTATGCTGACAGATGGACATTAGCTCTGATTTTCTGTTTAAGTTAGATCTTGGGCTGTACAGTATATGTCTCCACCAAATAGATATTGTATCATTCTGTATTCCTGAAAGGTGCTGCTACATGATTTTCATGAAGGTTAGAATGTCCCCTATTTTGTCTCTGTACCATATTTTCTTGGAGAACAATGTTTGAAGAAGCCAGAGTGTTGGTACAAATTTTTAAAGATATTCTTCATTTGGTTGATCTACGTCTTTTTTTTTTTTTCCTGTCTGTCTGGCGTTAGAGCAGTCAATGAGAATCATTTTCTTCAAGCAGGATTTATCTAAGAGAGAATGACAAGTATTGGAATTGATTCAGTCAACAGTTCCTCTCTCTTCAAATATGCGACCATTTTTTTTTTTTTATAATTATGTCTGGGGTCGCTTATCTTAATGGTACAAAGCACTCAGCAATAATTTGAGAGGTGCAGAGTTTGATTCTTTGTAGCAGCTTGCTGGCCACTTTTCTCAAGGCAGTGCTCCAGCATGACCACACTTTAATGACTGAAACAAGTAAAAATTAAAAAGATAATTCCATGTAGTTTTGGAATGTTAGGAGACTGAAATAGTTTCTTCCTGTTTAGAAATATTTGGTTTATTAGAGAAAGGAACTGGTTTACCATACATGTCCTGTCATTCATATTGAATGGTTATTTAATTTCGTCCCATGTTGTTCCTTCTATTTTTGTTGGGTGTTTGGCTGTTATTTACTTCTTTGTATCATATACGCCAATGCCAGCTTGTAATGCCCTGCTCCTATGGTAAATACTGCTTTGTTTGAGCATAATTTCCAGTTCAACGATTCGATGCCCTAATTTCCTGTCTTCATCAGTGAATTACAATTTGTAATTGTCATTCTCAAATCATGTTTTATATTTTATTTATTCAATACTTCCAGCTAGATTGCCAACATTCTTTGCAGTATTGCAATTGTTTCTAATAGTTTTTGGAGGCAATTCCCTTTTAATTTCTCTTCTAGTTAACCATTTATTGCATCTATCACATGGTATTACATCTACTCCCTGTTTTAGTTAACGGTATTTCATCTGTTGCTATGTTCTGAGTTCAAATTCCGCCGAGGTCGACTTTGCCTTTTATCCTTTTCGGGTCGATTAAATAAGTACCAGTTATGCACTGGGGTCAATATAATCGACTTAATCTGTTTGTCTGTCCTTGTTTGTCCTCTCTGTGTTTAGCCCCTTGTGGGTAGTAAAGAAATAGGTTTATCTATCAACATCCATTTGTGTAGCTTCATGACAATGAAACACGGGTGTTTGATGTGAAAACTTTTAATTATTTTGATTTGCCGAGGGGTTTCTGCAAAGGACCACCTGTGGTTTGAACTAGTTCCATCAGTGAACAGAACCACCTGTGTGTGCGTGTCTGGTTAGTACTGGTTTCCATCTGTGTGCCATACCTCTCCCTCAATACTAATTACACTTCTAAACTCCAATTCTCTTATACAATCTGTTACGTTAACCTCTCTACCTTTTCCTCTCTTCTGCTTTATGTCCTGAAACCACTTCCATGTTTGTTCGTTACTGTTATTGTTGGTGTCATTCACTAATAGTGGATTGTTTTGTTTAAACCCTATTAAGTCTGGCTAAACCTGTTATAAACACGTCTTTGTAACCTGTGCTGCTTATTGCATGTAGTTAGAAGAAGCTGTTCCAAACATTTATATGCTTCCAACGTGTCAATATATTTCCACGTGTCTTATTATTAGTTCTTGTGCTGTGTCATGTCTTTACATAATCTGTTGCCTACCATTCTGTCCAGTACCAACTAACAAGTGTTCTCTGTCTTACTGCTTATAGCACAAACTGTGGAATCTTTGTTTTTTGTTTTGTTTTGGTTTTTATTTTTGCCTTTTTTTCTTTGGTTTGCTGACCATTGATATTTTATTTATTTTTTACTGCATTTTTGCAAACCCATTAAGGGGTTGTGGTTGTGAACTCATCACAGATTTTTTTGTGTTGTTATTATTAATATTATTAATATTATTATTATCATTATTATTATTATTATTATTAAGTATTTTTATTTATGTATATATTTTGACATACTGAATCATGTCTCCTAGTTATTGGTAAACATTGTTTTTTTTTTGTTATTGATTTTTATTCTTTTCATAGTTTGCTTTTTTTCCCTCTTGTATATATATATATATATATGTATGTGTGTGTGTATGTGTGTGTGTATGTATGTAAGGATCAATAAGTCATGTTATTCATATGTATATATTTTATTATCATTATTCATATTTATATATAATCATTACATCATGCTTTTTCTCTCTGAATGCCCCTCTCTGCCCCCCTCTTATATATATATATATATATATATTATATATATATATATATATATATTGTGTGTGTGTTATACTGTATATATGGTTATATACGAGTCTGAGTGTGTGTGTGCAGCTGATTTTGTAAATCTATGTGTGGGAAATGTGAAATATATGTAATATACATAATGCGGAAGCGAGATCGTGTTAGACTGATGAGAACAACAGGTAGAACAGCCAGAGGTTGATGGAGGAAAGAGGAGGTGGTGATCCTCCGTGAGGCCCAAAGTTTGAAGCATGATCTTTGAACTTTGGGCCTCACAGAGTCAATGACTAGTGAGCGAGGCCTTTAACAATATGCTGTGCTTCAGAAGATCCATCAAGCCAAATGAAATTCTAGTTTGTGGCTGATGCTGGTGTCACGTAACTGGCACCTGTGCCAGTGGCATGTGAAAAGAATCTTTTGAGTTTGGGCCTTACTGAGGTGGCAGAGCTCCTTTCAAGTGTTGAGCCCACTGGCATTATATTGTGCCTGAGAAGAAAACCCATCAAGCCGAGCAAAATCACAGTTGTGGCAGATACCAGTGTCATGCTAATGGTATTCCGTGCTGGTGGCACATAAGAGCACCCATAACACTCTCAGAGTGGTTGGTGTTAGGAAGGATATCCAGCCATAGAAAATTATGCCAAATCAGACTGGGGGACTTGGTGCAGCCTTTCAGCTTGCCAACCCTGGTCAAACTGTCCAACCCATACCAGCATGGACAACGGACACTAAATGATGAATGTAAATTATGTATATACATATCTACACAAATGTGTTGATGTGGTGTGCATATATAAATGCAGGTTAAGATATTTGTATATTTTGTTGTGTCTACTCATAAGACAAGAAAGAATGAATGTTGTGAGTGTGTGTGAGCGCATATACACACACATACACATGCATATATACACATAAAAATATCCGGAATTTCTCATGTTCTAGTTGTACACAATTTTCTAAACCGAAGACATTTGATTCCATTATTTCCCTCTCTCTCCCCCCCCCCTCTCTTTGAAACAAACTAAAATAATCATTCTTTTCCTCTGAAATAAAGTCATTAACCAAATATACAGGTGGTATTTTATTTATTATTATTATTATTATTATTATTAATTCTACCAAGTTCAACTTTTCTTTTCATCCTTTCGGAGTCAATAAGTACCAGTTGCGTACTGGGGACAATATAATCAACTAGCCCCTTCCCCACAAATTTCAGGCCCTGTGCCTCTAGTAGAAAGAATTGTTGTTGTTGTTATTAAGGTGACAAGCTTGCAAAGCCTTTTAGCATGTTGGTCGAAAATGCTTAGTGACCTTTCTTCCTGCTCTTTACACCTGAGTTCAAATCCCGCTCAGGTCAATATGCCTTTCATCTTTTTCAGGGTTGATAGAATTGAGTGTGTAGCACCAATATTATCGACTTGTCCCACTCCACTCAAATGGGTTGGCTATGTACCTAAATGAGAATGTATCGTTGTTGTTAATAAGATGTTGGAAACAAAATGCCTTGTGGTATTTGTTCCAGTTGTTCTGAGTTAAAAATCCCTCTGAGCTCAGCTTCAGTTTCCCTCCTTTGGCGACCAATAAAGCACTTGTCCATTTCTGGGGTCGGTGTCTAACTCCCTCCCCTTAAAATTACTTGGCTTGTGTCTGAAGTTAGAACCACTGATCTTATTATTATTCTGGCCAAATGGTTAGCATGCCGGACAAAATGCCTGGCAGCATTTCATCCATCTTTATGTTCTGAGTTCAAATTCTGCTGAGGTCGATTTTACCTTTCATCTATTTGGGAGTTGATAAAACAAGTACCAGTCATATACTGGGGTCAATGTAATTGACTTATCCCTGCTGTTGAAATTGCTGGCCTTGTGGTGAGCTGGAAAAATGCTTAGCAGTATTTTTTGTAGCTCTTTGCATTCTGAGCTCAAATTCCACCAAAGACAGCTTTACCTTCCATCTTTCGGGGGCTGGTAAAATAAGTATGAAGAATTTGGGGGAGTTATGTAATTGACTTTTGCTCCCCTCCAAAATTCTGGTCTTTTGCCAAGATTAAAAGGGATCTGTTGAAGGTTGCAAGCTGGCAGAATCATTAGCATGTCAGGCAAAGTATTTAACATTATTTCCTCCAGCTTTACGTTCCGAGTTCAAATTCTGTCTGAGTTGACTTTGCCTTTCATACTTTCGGGGGTCGATAAAGTAAGTACCACTCAGCTACCCCCTCCCACAAAAATCCAGGCCTCGTGCCTATAGTAGAAAAGATTATTATTATTACCTCTGCCTTAGTGAAGGCAGAGGTATTGTTTTCAGTCATGTTTGTTTGTCTGTGGACAAGATATCTCAAGAACTGCTGGATGATTTAGATGAAACTTTCAGGGGTGTTTGGCCTCGTAACTGGCATGGGCTGATTAGATTTTGGGATCAATCCAGTACCAGACAAGGATTCTGGATTATTTTTCCTGTTTTTTTACTTAATTTTTGAGAACGGTCAAGTTCATTTTTAGTATTCTCATTAGTGAGAGCAGTTGAGTTTATTTCAGATATTCTCATTTTAAAAATCATCTCTTGCTAATCGTTGAGAGGACATTGGTGTTGCCTTGGCAGAGGTTTGCACTCTCTGAGTGCTCTTATTATTATTATTATTATTAGGCAGAAGATTGACAGAATTGTTAGAGCTTTGTAAATAGCATTTTGCAACATTTTTTGGGCTCAGTATATTCTCATTTCATATCTTGTCAAAATTAAGCACCAGCCAAATGCTTCAAGCAACTTGCCCTCTCCCTACAAAATTTGAGGGTTAAAAAATAATTTATGTTTATATAAGAAATATATATTGATTTTTAAGACAGGCACAAGGCCTTAAAAATTAACTAAGGTGTCATTAGTTTTAAGACCTTGATGTACTTTAGCAGGTTGAGCAACTTTTATTGGTTTTTGTGTGATGTTTTCAATAAAAATAGAGAAATTAGTGGTTAAGGTATTTGGCTGATGGTGGTAAGGTCATGGGTTCAATTCCTGGTACGGCATTGTGTCCTTCAGCAAGACACTTGATTTCATGTTGCTTCAGTCCACTCAGCTGCCAAAAGATGAATTTTACTTGTAATTCCATGGGCCAGCCTTATCACATTCTATACCACACCGAATTACATTAAAGGTACACGTGTCTGTGGAGCGCTCAGCCACTTGCGTGTTAATTCCACAAGCTGGATGTTCTGCTGATTGGATCAATTGGAACACTCATCGTAACTGATGGAGAGCCAGTATAAGAACAGCACGAACACCACAGCACAGTAATTCTATTCATCGATGTTGGATACAATAGGATGTGAAGCTGGGATCTTGAAAGAAAATAGGGAATCCCTTTACTGCTCCCCACCACACAACTCCAGTCATAATTAGCTGTTTTATATAGCTTATTGTAATATATTTGGTGACGGTGACAGATTGATGAAGGACAGGGTATTTCCTTACCCCTGCCACAGGCATAAACTAGCAGCTGCATGTAGATTATTCTGATATTTGGTTAAGAAACAATGAGGAGGACACCAAACTGAATGTATTCAATTTTGTCTCTCTGTTCTAACTTTAACCATTTAGCTTTCAGATTTCTCTGATTTGTTTACAATGTTTTAAAGGAATCGGGCATTAACTTGTAGCTTTGAGGTTCCAAGGATGTGGTTGTTTATTTTTAGAATGACATTATAGGGTATGTGTGAGAGGCTGGATCTAGCCAGTTAGATCATAAAACAGAATATGTGGGCCATACATGGTTGATTAAATCATTCCAGTAAAGTTGTTGAATTGTTTAGTCCAAGACATAGATCAAGCACTGACTTATGTTAAAAAACATCCCAACCCAGCCATGGCCATCTCATCTAATTATTGAATCTGTTGGACTCTATCATTTAACAGATTGATTTGAGGTGGTGGTGTTTATTTGCTGCTATTTCTAGCAGGTCAATCAACCACATAAAGGCTTTTTTGTTGTCTTGGAAACAAGAAGCAATGAAGAATTCTCCCATGTTAATAGAAATAAACACAAATCAAGGACTGCCTTCCTTATTCCCCCCACCCATCCACCCTCTGTTGCTGAGGAGCAGGGTGGAGAAGTGGATTGGCAGGATCAAGTGTCAGGCAAAATACCTTGTGGTATTTATTCCAGCTCTTATTTTTGGAGTTAAAATTCCACTGAGATCAACTTTGCCTTTCATCTTTCCGAGATAAAGTACCAGTCATGAACTGGGGTTGATATGATTAATTGTTCCTTTCCCTTAAAATATCTAACCTTGTGCTTATGTTCCAAGTTATTAGGGTTGATGGTAGAATTGATAGTGCTAGGCAAAAAGTTTTGAGGTCTTTAGTTACGTTCTGAGTTCAAATTCTGTTGCAGTCAGCTTTTCTTTCATCTTTCAAGGGTTAAGATAATGTATCACTTAAGTACTGGTGGAGGTCAATAAATCAGTTAAACCCCTTCCCCTCAAAAAACACAATTTGTGCCTATCTTAGAAATCATTATTAGGGTGGAATGTAGATAAAACGGGGAGCTTCAGCTATAATAGGTGTATTTGAATTGGTAGAAAATGTCTTGAGGGTGGCAGACAAATTACACCCTTTGGAAAGAAAAATCATTCTTTGAGCAAATTTTTTTTAAAAATGACAAATAGAAAAAATATGACAACGAAGCAATTAGTTATTCTCTCAAGTCCAGACAATCATAATTCATCTGAAAATGCAATTTTGCTCAATATAAGGAAAAGTAACAACACCACATGTGCATATGCTTGTCAAATAAAGAAAATAACAAAAATGACAACAGTTACATTTCCACACATGCTGTCATTAACCTATAAAATTTTAAACATGACTCACTTAGCCAAAACAAAAATCCACTTGGCAGAGCTGTGTAACCAACAAAGTGCTTCTTTACCAGTGACTTTCATACAAGAGAGTAGTCAAAGGAAATTACCTAACTCTGCACCACCCAAACTAGAGTAGGTTTCCTGATGCCCTCAAAGAACAATTAGACTTAGTTTTGGCCATTTGTGGGGAGATATTGGTGCCACAGTACTTGAATTGGTGAAATATGAGGATCGGAGTGAAGGATATTTGCAATGAACCTGACCCTTGTCACCCTCATGGCACAGTTCAGGTAGGAGATAGGAACCAAATAAACACAAGAACAAGATGTCTTAATGACACCAGAAGACCCCATATGGGGAATTGATTCCTATCATGAAGGAACTGCAATAAAACTAATACAGAAGGCTAAGATGCTATACATGTAGCAGTAAGGGTTGTTTCAGTTGGATGAACTTCAGAAGAAAAGGGGGAGCTGTGAGCAACATTGCAATGATTGGAAGAATTACCTCATCGTTGCTCCTAAAATTGGATCAAGGATCCTTACTAGCTAGTTATATCCAATCATGTTGGTGACAAAGAGGAGAAGATAAGCAAGGAAGAGAAATGGCAATCTTAACACCACAAAAAAGATGGAAAAGAACCATAAAAGAAAAGAATTGGCACGAAAGGGAAGGGAGCAGAATGTCTAAAATGAAATCCATCACCACCATCTTTGTTTTTATGCTTTTTCATAAAGTTATCAAAGTGCTGATGGATTAACTCTTTAGCATTTCAATTACTCTGTCAAATGTAAGGCTTATTATGATCCCATTATTTTGGATTAATCATGCATTATTATGTAGCTTCAAGATTTTGATGATGCAACTATTTTTATAATGACAATGTAGGGTAGGTATAAGAGGCTGGATGTTGACAGTTTAAACATAAAACAGGTAGGATATTTGGGCCGTCTATGGTCAGTTGAGATGCTAAAGGATTAAATGAGTGACATGAACAGTTAGAAACAGATGAAATGTAGACTTGTGGTTGGGTAGGCTCTGATTATGTGGAATATGTGACAGCCAGATCATTCAAGAGAAATACCTTTCCTAGCAATATAAACCTGTGTATAAATTACAATGAGTATTTGGTCCTTTTCTTGTCCACTCAAAATGTCCATAAATAGTTTTTAGGACAAGAGTTTTTCAGTAGCTGGGTGATGTGCAAAGGGTTGTGAGCATATCTGCTCTGACTCAGGCAGCTGGGTGCTTTCTTTAAATTATATCATGTAATTATATCCATTTATTTAATTTGTGTAATTTCAAAGAAAGAAAAGAAAAAAAAAATTCTTTTACTTGTTTCAGACATTGGACAGCTGCCAAACTGGGGCACCACCTTGAAGTATCAGATTGATTAAATCAACTGCAGGTTTTTGAAAACCTGGTACTCCTGTAAACGATAAGGTACAGGGACATAACCAAACAAGTACGAGATTGGGAGGTAAACACAGGCAAAAATACACACACATTCATGTGTGTGTTTGCACCCAGTTTACACTCTGTAAAGTGGTTGGCATTAGGAAAGGCATCAAACTGTAGAAACCATGCCAAAATAGATGACTGGGGCTCCTGTCAAACTGCCCAACTCATGCCAGCATGGGAAACTTAAGTGGTGATGATGATATAGCGTGTCTTTGGAGCGTCAACTGAGACATGCTGTTTGCAGATGATTGTGGGTTTGGTAACATACTTGGTGGAGCAACCGCAGCACTTCATGGAGAGTCTCTCAGCAGCCTGTCAAGATTTCAGCTTGACCGTCAATCTGAAGAATAGAAAAGTGCTGCACCAAGATGTTGAAAGCCTCTCTTAATATCATCAACAACTGGGAAGGGGAGATAATCCACAAATGCCCATCCCTTGGCTCTGCCATCAGATAACCTCTCTCTTGCGGCTGAGGTGAACAGACATGTTGGATGAACAGCTTCAACACAAGCTAAACTGACAAGGAGTGTCTTGGAGAATAGTGAACTAACAATGCAATCCAAGGTTGCAATCTATGGAACTTGCATCATCTTCATATTTCATTATGGAGGAGAAACTTTGAGCATCTCCTCTCGACAAGAGGGTGCCTTAATGCTTTCCTTATATACAGTTTGAGACAGATTTTGGACATCAAATAGACAGTGCCACCAACAAGGAGGCTCTAGCTGGGCCATATACACGTCAGTTGGGAGGGTGCCCAAACACCTGCTGCATGGAGAACTGGCCTCTGACCAGAGAATGCCAGGGTGATTTCATCTTTGTTTCAAAGATGTCTAAAAGAAAGACATGAAGTCTCTTTAAAAAGACTTAGAAAAGTGGGAAGACAATGCTAATGCTTACTTACTCTCACAGGAGACTGGAACTGGATGAAGGTTTAAAAAGATGAGAAGAGAGACTGAGGTTTGTTGATATAGAAAATCAAAACCAACAGAAACAACAACACCAGGGGACAAAACTAGTGGACAAAACCTTCCAGTGCAGTTGCTGTAGCTTGGACTGTCATTCACATGTTGGTCTCTACAACCACAGCAGATATTGCTTTGTCTAAAAGACCGAAGCAAGACTTCCCATGGCCAAATCAATGGTTTTGCAAGACCAACAGATGCCTTCATACATATATCTGTATGTATGTAGACAAAAAGGTGAAAGCTAGTAGGGCTCATCCAGGATTAGGTTAAGAGTGACTATACTGTATATGTATCTATATAAATCTATATATACATGTCAAGTCTAATTGTGTTTATGTGCATGTGCATGTGTGTGTGTATATATATATATATATATATATATAATATACATTATGAGTTAGAGGTTGTGCAACTGTCTAAGGGATAAATGTATCCTTCTCATTAAAAAAACATACACGAAGAACCTAAAAGGACACAAAAATGTTAACCTAAAGACTTGAACTTTTCCTTTTTCTCCTTTCTATATTCCTCGATAAACTCTAAATCATTCTGACAATGTTTGTTAAATGGAATGAGATAAATGCAAAATTACTTTGAAATAACAAACTGAAACAGCTGTAAATGTTCTTGAACTACAATTAAACTATGACCTTTTAATACCAATGATCAATTGTTAATTGTTGCTCCATTACTTTTTCTTATCTGTATGTATATATATATATATATATATATATATATATATATAACGTGACAGGTTTCTGAACAGTTTGTTTATTGAATTCACTCACATTGACTGACCTGAGACTCAACAAAATAGATCATCAGTCAAGCACTTGGGTCAATGTAATTGACTTATCCCCTTCCCCACAATTTCTAGCCTGAGTTCCAATTCTGCTGAGGTCAGTTTCACTTTACATTGTTTTGGCGGTCGATGAAATAAATACCAGTTGACCACTGGGATTGATGTAATCAACCAGTCACCGCTCTTCCCCCGCCCAAATTTCAGACCTTGTGCATATAGTAGAAAGGATTATTATTATTTGCCTTTTTTTCACTATTTTCCCAGGTAAATATATTGACCAAGGCGCTGAATGACAAGAACAAATATATAACAATGCTGGAAGCTTCTATTGAAAGACTTGGCCAAATGTTGTCCCAACCACAGGTAAGTACGTCAGTCAGCTCCTTTCACTAGGGATGGGCATGTCAGTGAATTTGGCTAACAAGAAATGACGGAAGTGGATTGATGAACATTGAGCCAAGATTTGTAGCTTTGACTCAATGCTGCTCTAACAAGCAGGGCTCTAACATCAGTAAGGAGGGGGCACTGTGCATTGAAGCCCTCAAGGGTAAGGCTCTGAAATGATGCACCATCTCTACTGGTGAGTTCTTAAGCCTACTTGTGTCTGCTATTTGGAGCTTTTCAACTGGTAGCACTTGCATCTGCAAATTCTTTGCAAATAAACTGTCTTTGATTACCATAAATACTAAGGTCTTTCTTCTTATTATTATTATTATTATTATTCTCCGTCTTCTTCTCCTCCTCCTTCCTCTTCCTCTTCTTCTATCAAATCTGACTTCTGTCTGTCTCTGCCCCAGGGTTCCAACCCCGATGCAGGTGTAAGAGAGGAAGCCATTAAGAAGCTGGAGAGTCAGTTGAAGAGTCTTCAGCAAGAATTGAGGCAACACCATGTGGAAGGTCAACAAAGTCTGACCAGTTTGCGGACACAGCTTCAGGGTAATACAGACATCACAAACACACAGAAGGTAAGAGATTGAAACTTTGACTTATCCCAGTCTTTTCTCCCCATAACTCCATGCAGAATATCCTCCTGAAACCATGGTTTCCTTTTTCCCAGGCAACTAATCTTTAACAGTTATGTATATGCATACCCTAAGTAAATGATTATATAATGACCATATATATATATATATATATATTATATATATATTATATACATATATATATTATATATATCACCGTGACCGACCAGGCTATCAGATGTTGTTACACATCGCTGGTCACAATGCACTTCGCATTGTTTTAGCCTTCAAATGATGCCACCCTGCTGGCTAAGTGAGCAGGCCAACAGAAGAAAGAGTGAGAGAAAGTTGTGGCGAAAGAGTGCAGCAGGGATCGCCACCACCCCCTGCCGGAGCCTCGTGGAGCTTTGGGGGTTTCTGCTCAATAAACACTCACATCACCCAGTCTGGGAATAGAAACCGCGATCCTACGACCACGAGTCTGCTGCCTTAACCACTGGGCCATTGCGCCTCCACACACACACACACATACATATATATATATATATATATATATATATATATATATATATATATATATATATATATATAATATATATATATAAAAACAAACTTTGAGGCACTGAGTGAATTATATTTTACAGAAAATAGAGGAAACATTGAATGCAGAATAGCTGTAAAAACAGCTTAGAAGACAGGAAAACTGACCAGCAAGCTGCTATGGAGAATCGAACCTTGTACCTCTCAAATTCTGGCTGAGCTCTTTGTACTATAAAACTGAGCAACACCTTACAACAGATACTGAAGTTTGAAATGTACAGTGTTTGATTCTCTGTAGCAGCTACAGGCCACTTGTTTCTGTCTTCTAAGGGTATTTATTTACCCAACCTTCTAAGCTGTTCTTACAGCTATTCTGCATTTGAGATTTCCAGTAATATATATATATATATATGTGTGTGTGTGTGTGCGTGTGTGTAACATATGGTATAATTATAAACAGAGCAAATTTGAACTATTTCTCCGCAGATTGAAAAATATGATGACCAACCTTAATCAATTTTTGAACCTGATTGAGTTCTCATCAGAGGCGTCTAAATCATTCTGACAGTCTCCATATATATATATTTATATGTGTGTGTGTGTGTGTGTTTGTCCATGCATACATCCACCGCAGTACAAACTGAAAATTATGTGCACTACCACCACACACCCACATATACATAAACACATAGATATTTATTTATAGATCCATACTCATACAAAAATAATATATATACACCTGTATACACATATTATAACTTACAAAATATCAGCGAGTGAAAGTATCAATGCTATGTCTTTTACAGAGGCAGAGTTTCCCGCAGTGCCATCCACAAAAGCCAACACCTCTGGCACACTCCTACAGTACGACAGATCTCTCCCGGATCAGCTTCTCAGCATCTGACGTAGAGAACTTGTTGAAAATGCCTTACCCAGTCCGTGCCTGGCCAAGCTGTAGCCACCTCGCTCCGCAGACGTTCTCACGCACCGTCCGCAGGCGAAGTGACACATTCGACCCAAAACTTCTTCCTGCAGGACAACAGCAGCAGCAGCAACAGCAACATCAGCTGTTACTGCAGAGTAACCATGGTAACATTCCTGTTTCAACCTTACCTGGTTGGTCACCTGATAAAACTTCTCTACATCATCTTCAACAACAGCAACCAAAATCCCAGATGCTAGCCCCTAATTCTATATTTGTGGCAGCTTCAGATTACAGTCCAGAGTTATTTTCAGCTAGTGGCCACCTCCACCTTGAGATACCACTCAAGGAAGGTGATGTCATTATTAAAAAAGGTCAGTTGTTCATTAATTTACTCTTGTGTCTTTCACTGGGAGGCAGGGCACAGCTTAAATGATATTTTGTTTGTTTTCAATAGTTCCATTGAGGGGTTGCGTTTGATGTTGATGCAGAATGAAAATGTATTTCCAGAGCTGTGTGTAGAAGTCTCTATCAACACTCAGAAACAATTAACAAACTTTATTTACTGCACGAAGGGGTTTCTGTGTTGGTCTTTGACAAAATCTGTCAGCAAAACAATCTATACACAGGGAGAGACATACTCCTGGAATTTATGACAATTTCACTGGTTTATCAATCTGTGGTTGGCCCATCACAACTGAGAAATAATTGCTCTCTGTTCGTGGCAACAAAATTGGCTCTTTTAATTGGGCAAATTTTGTCAAGGAATAGCGGATAAGCCATCCATACCTGGATAAAACTCACTCAACAAGAACTCCCTTCTTGAATGGACCATGATATCACAAAACTCAATTTAAAAAGGATTTAGATAATCCTATCAGGTGATGCTATTAAGTTAGACATGGCCTGGACCAGTCTTTTGTTGGAACATATCTAAGTTTGTATATACACACACACACACATATATATATATATATATATATATATATATATATTGTGTGTGTGTTGATGTTTGTTTTAATGTTCAGTTATAATAAAAACAATTTTACATTAATCTGAAGGGCCGCTCTATTCTTTTGTAGAGTACAAATATATTGTTCTTAAGCAAGAATATTATTAACAGTGATTTCAAATTTTACCCAGTTAAGCCAAGCATACATACATTCATACATGTATGTGTATGTGTGTGTAATATATATACATCTAATGTAGGATAAACATTTTTTTTTCGAAAAAAAAAATTTTATCAATGGCCAGCATATTAAAAAATACCTTTAAAGGTTAAATTTATAAATAACTTATAAAATAAGGGCAAAAGAAAAATTCTAATGCCAAATATGCCGAAAATAGACAAAATTGTCAATAACCATTATCATATATATATACGTGTATATAATTTTCTATTGTGCAGGACCTGTTGGTGCTAACGGTTATTGTGAAGCTTTAGTGAAAGGTAAAGTTGGCTTGGTACCATATAAATACCTACACCCAGTCAAACTTGAAACGATGACAGCAGAGGAACAGAGAGCTCTACATTTACAGGTAAGTCTCACTCAAATAAAACCACAAACACTCCACTCCATCTC
>NC_043010.1:19681479-19736479 GCF_006345805.1 Octopus sinensis
ATATATATATATATATATATATATATATATATATATCACGGAGTCTGAGAAACTCCAGCTGGAAGGATAAGACAAGGGAGATAAATATTGCACTTACTACATGCTACTGTGGGGTGGTCTGCTAGAAATAACAGCTGAGTCTTCTTCATACTCTATTCTCTCCTTAAAAAGGAAGAACACATTGGATGACATAGCCCTTGATATACAAAGCTGTGGGGATGGTCATGGATGGAATGCCTTTGATCCTAGATTTACGGGATCAATGCTGATATGTTCTGTTCATATACAACATTTTTTTAGGGAGGAGGTTATGATATAATTGTTAGTTTTAAGCCATTAATCAACCATCATTAAGCAGACATGTGATTGGAAATATTCCAATCATGAGCATCCCATCTTTTTCGGGAGATTCGACTGCTATTTCTAGCATCTAACATAGAGACTCTCTCGTTGGCTCACATCTTGGTTGTTTGTTGTTTAGCCCCAGGTCAGTACTCTTTGAGCAGACCTATGAAGTTGTCTACAATTTGTTACTGATGCAGTATTTCTAGGACTACCTTATCTCATGTGTCCTTCATGTTTTTGACAACAGTGTTATTTGAGAGAGATTTGGCTGCTATTGTTAGCAGTTCAAGTAATTACTTACATGCTTCCTCATTGGCTTGCATCTTGATTAATATTTTAGATGAGAATTCATCTCTTCAAGAACCATAAATTAAATTAATTGAAGCAAATGACAAACATAAATCAAAACATCTTCCTTTGTATTTAACTCTTTAGCATTTAAACCGGCCCAGACATCCTTTTTATTTTATGCTCTCACATCTGTTCTACTGTGTCATTCTGAAAATAAGCAATCACATCATCAAAATAAAGTATAATTAATTCAAAATGATGTGAATAAATAAGGATTACATTTGAGAGAAAAATCTGAATGCTGAAGGGTTAAAATACCTTTTCACTGTTTATTTGTTTGTTAATCTCTCCAGATATTCCTGAATGGTCGGCTGTGCCAACAACCGGGAAGTGCACACCTTGCTAAAGCTGTGGTGGAGAACCTAGATCTGTCTCGTCCACAGTACTTTGCCATCCAGTCTGTTGCTGCCAATGGTCAGATGTCACCCTCAGCAGAGGTTGTCTTTGAAGGTTTGGAGCGATGGCTCGATGACGGCGATAAAAGCACTGAGTCGGACACAGATCTTTCAGAGATCCTTCCTAGTCCCCTTGGTAATTCAGGACCACAGAGAACGGTAAGTTCTAGTTTTTGTTCTGTTGTTTTAATTATGTTATTATGTTAGCGGAGAGGGGTGCAGATGGTAACTTGCTGCCCCAAACATCATATAAATTGACCCCCCTTTATTTTGTATTTAAGTCATTTTGTATTGAGATTTATTTCTGCCTTTCATCAAGAAAATGACAAGGGTATGGGTTGTGATATTCATTCCTTGCTGAATGGCATTTACAAGTGTAGCCCAGTGGTTAAGAGGTTTGCTTCCCAATCATGAGATCTTTGGTTCAATCTCACTTAGTAACATCTCAGAGTAATGTCTTTTTAGCTTTTGGCCAGCGTAAACCTTTTCAGAGAAATTAAGTAGATGGAAACTTTGTGGAAGCCCTTACTGTGTCACCTAATTTTGTGTGAGAATTATATTAAGAATTGACATGTCTGTGGAATATTCAGCTCTGTCTACACCTTAATTTAATAAGTCAATTGATCATCATTAAAACTCACAGGTAAATCTCATTAAGAGGGAAAGTGGTAGAGTTACAGACTTGTTAGAACCTGGCTGCAAGAGAATTCACCTGGTGCTTCCTATCTTATTACTGGAAATGTGAGGTATAATTTATGGCAACATGTTTTTGCCACCACTGTAAGGTAAAGTCTTAATTATCACTATGGTGGGAGGTTTTAGCCATTACTGATGTAGTTTTGACCATCACTACAATGTACAGTTTCAGCTATCACTGTGAGGTGTAGTGTTACATGAATAAATGTATTTTTCTTATCTCTGAGCTGCTGGTTTTGATTCTTATTACAATCTCATCAGGGATCACTAACCCACTTCATTTGTTCATCAAGAAACTTATTACTTATTATTATTATGTATTAGGACTTCACTAAAGTGGATAGTCCAATTTGCATGACAGCAGTTTGACTTACCGACATGAGTAATTAATTATCATCAAGAACTCCGTCAGTTATGATGACAAGTGTTTCTGTTTATCTAATCAATAGAGCAACCTGCCCATGAAATTAAGGTGCAAGTGGCTTAGTACTCCACAGACACGTGTACCCTTAATGTAGTTCTCAAGGAAATTCAGCATGACATAGAATGTGACAAGGTTGGCCCCTTTTGAAATTCAGGTACAGCTCATTTTTATTAGGTGAGGGACTGAAGCAACATGAAATAAAATGTCTTGCTCAAGGACACAACATGCCACCAGGAATTGAACTCATGACCTCATGATTATGAATCGAGTACCCTGACCACTAAGCCACATGTCTTCACCAATTGTCATCTATCATCATCACTCATACAATACTTACAGTGCAATCCACCCAAACACCCTGAATGTCAGTAAGTGCAGTTGTACTTTTAATTTCAGTTTGTTGCAATCTATGACTACAACCCATCAGTGCAGTCTCCACATGACTACGCAGAATCTGAATTACGGTTTAATGCAGGTGACCTTATCACAGTCTTTGGGAACCAGAGGTCAGATGGATTTTTCTGGGCTGAGGTAACTAGAAATTATTATCTTACCTCTTTGCCTTCATGTCTGAGTGTGTGTGTAAGTGTGTATTGTAAATAAATATATATTATATGTATGTAAATATATATATATATGTATTTACCTACAATTATGTATAAGTATCTCTTTGTGTGTGTGTACAAACATGTACACATATGGGCATGTACTTCATCAAAAATTCTCTATCTTTCAGTTAAATGGTAACCAAGGGCTTGTCCCTGCAAGTTTTGTGGAAGAAGTTCCAACGAAAGGTTCTCGGTCAAAACCAGTAAGTTTCACAATCCACTTTTTAAGATTGTTTTTCTTGCCTCTCCGTCCACTACAGCAGCAGCCCCTGACCGTTTATCACATCATGGTGGGCGGAGCATGATTCACACAGCAAAACACTATAAAGTACATGATTTATAATTTAATTATTACAGACATAATACAGGATATATTACATATGTGATGCACATATAATGCAGAAACACCCTGCAGACGGTGAGGGTCAAGAAAATAAAACTAAAATTTTTAAATTTATTCTTTTTGTGTAGTCTGGTGCCAAATGGTCCATACCCAGTTAACTGGAAACCCTTTCACTTTAGGATCTATTGTTCCTTCTATCATCCATTCTACAACCTGTTGTTCTGTTCACTGTCTATTTACCTTTCATTCCTTCAAATTTGATGAATGACACAGCAGACTGACTTACCAGAATTCTGCTGGACTATACTAAATGTTAACTTCTTACGACCTTGTTCCAATGCCAAAAGACATCATCTTCACCATTTCTCTTTATTGTTTATTGTTATTAGTATCATTATTACTAAGGCGGCAAGCTGGCAGAAACGTTTGCACGCCGGGCGAAATGCTTTGTGGTATTTCGTCTGCCGCTTTGTTCTACGTTCAAATTCCACCAAGGTCGACTTTGCCTTTCATCCTTTCAGGGTCAATTAAATAAGTACCAGTTACACACTGGGGTCGATATAATCGACTTAATCCGTTTGTCTGTCCTTGTTTGTCCTCTCTGTCTTTAGTCCCTTGTGGGTAGAAAAAAAATAGGTATTTCTTCAATTGCTACGTTCTGAGTTCAAATTCTGCCAAGGTCAACTTTGCCTTTCATCCTTTTGGGGGTTGATAAATTAAGTACCAGTTGCATACTGGGTCAATCTAATCGACTGGCCCTCTCCCCACCCCCCAAATTCCAGGCCTTGTGCCTATAGTAGAAAGGATTATCATCATTACTACGAAGACGACAAGCTGGCAGAATCATTAGCATGCTGGACGAAATGCTTAGCGGTATTTCTCTCTCATCGCTACATTCTGAATTCAAATTCCGCCGAGGTACACTTTGCCTTTTAATCTCTCTGAGATCAATAAAATATAAAACGCCTGTCAAGTGCTGGGAGTCGGTGATATTTATTAGTGGCCCCTCCCCTCAAAATTATAGCTTTAGCCCTCTGTCAGAAACCGTTGTTGTTGTTGTTATTATTATTGTTGTTGTCATTTTGCTTTTCAGGTGAGTCGCCAGAACAGCAACGCCTCCCAGAAATCCCTACAGAACACAGTTGGTCGAACAAGTAGGTGATGTGATGTGTGGCTTACCACACCTGTCTTAATGAGGTGGTGGGGGAAAAGGGTGGATGGGTGGGTGGAAATAAATAAGCAATAATAATAATAGTAATAATAATAGTAATAATAATAGTAATTAATGTTAGTGCCAAATCTGTGTAAGATACATCTCATATATATAATAGTATATTTATTATATCCATATGTTTATATATATATATATATAATAGTATATAATATATATATATGTATTATATATATTATATATTTATATATAATATATATATATGTATTATATATTTATATATAATATATATATATATGTATTATATATATTATATATTTATATATAATATATATTATATGTTTATGTTTCTATATATATATATACATATTAGAGTTTGTTCCAGAAAACCCCACTTTGTGTTAATTGACTGCTGCATCTGATGGTTGATCACAATGGCTGTGGGGAGGGGTGGGTGGGATGGAGAAGGAATCTGGAGGTGGGGGGGGACTGGTGGTGAGAGCTCGATGTTCTCTCCTTCACAGCCCTCACTTTATGTTAATCTCTCTGTTACTTCATAACTGGCTATTATTGTGTCTAGCTAGCCACACACACACACACACACACACACACACACACACACACACACTAGACTTGTATTATTAAGTATTTGTCACAATACAATGAATGCCATGCGTTTGTGAAAGACTTTGCTTAGCGCCACAAATGCCATCCATGGACTTTGGTTATGATTCCTGCCACTTGTCACATTTGTATTTCATATCATGGAAAACTGGAGTTAAGGACAAATTTCTATTCTAATAATAAAGTTTAACCAAATTACTAAAATACTTCTGTGTGTACTTAAATTATTAAACTGGACATTTATTGCTCATAAACGTGTGTGTGTGTGTAAAACTAAATTCCTGTAAATGGATTGGATGGGGGGGGGGGGCTCTTAGGTCTTCTGCCATTTGCAGAATATGTTCTGTACAGTTTGTTGCTAATGCCATAAACTCTTTTAATAACTTTTATTACAACAACAAATGCAGTAAATTTTATTGTTGAAAATTTTGAAATGGAAAATTAAAAAAAAAAAAAATACAATTTTCTTAAAAGTATTTCAAGAAAATTCTGTTTTATAGAATTTACCAATATTTGTAGAATTTTCATAAACCTGTAAAGTTTACTAACATTTGCAAAGTTTCTGTTTATTTCTGGATTTTTAAATCCATTTCATATAGTTGACATAATTTTGTAGTATTTATGCATTGGCAGGTATATGAAATATATATATACACAATCTCTGATATTTAATCAATGACTAGACCATGGTTTGTGTGTAGTATGAAGGATCACCTGGCTAGAGAGCTGGGTAGGATCTCGATCGAATATTGATCATTTCTACATATTTTAGATAGTAGATGGTGAATTTGGATGTAATTGATGTGCGTGTGAGTGTGTGTGGGTACATGCGTAGTTCCATATGTATGTACGCACACACTCAATGCAGCGGGTGTGGAGGTTATCTTACTAAGCAGTTATAACTATTTCATTTACATGGTTGCCCTCTGCATTGCTGATACATACACACACACATATATATATATACACACACACACATACATATTTACATATATGTATGTATGTATGTTTGTGTATATATATATATATATATATATTTGGCATGACAAATTATGCCATGAGATGATATGTATTGGTATGGTGTATAATACCACCTTATTTAATATGTATAGCTTTACAGGAATAATTCTAATATCCGGTGTACCCATAATGTGTATATATATATATATATACATATATATATATATATATATATATATGCATCCCCCCACACACACAAATATATGCAGAAATATATCCATATAATCTAATAATCATTGTTCAAAGACAACATTTTATAAAAAAATGTTTAATCCTTAAAAAATAAACCATGCAAATACAGTATACAATATATATATTTATGTGTATATGTATATATATATATATATATGCATGTATATATATTTATATGTATATATATATATTTATATGTATATATATATATAAACAACATATGTATATATATGTGTGTATATATAAACAACATATATATATGTATATATATATATATAAATGATATATATATATATATAGATATATATGATATCATATACTGCTTATATTTTTATAAGTAAAACAATAAATTATTCTCTAAAAAAAACAATAATCATAATATTAAATATCAAAAATATATATATAAAATAAAGCAAAAATATTTTTAAAAAGCACATGCATGAGGAAGAATGTTTCACATTGAAATGGTGGAAATGTTTTTTTTTTTTTTTGTGGATTTCATAGTTTTAAAGTTTCCTCTTATAAACTGATTGGGGAAACAAAAAAACTTACAAAAATTAAACAAAAAAAATATATAAACATTTGCCTGAAATACTCTTTGTACAATAATAATAATAATAATAACGATGAGGATGATGATTATGATGATGATATGTTCACATTAATTCTAAAGAAGTATATCAACTTGGTAGTGTTGGTGTTTGTAGAGCAAAGATGTTTTGGGGGGTGAGGATGGGGGGGTGGGGTTGAGTAGAATAAAGTATATTGTCACCCAGGTGTGAAGTGCAAAGTTATATACATACATACATACATATATATATATATATATATATATATATATATATATAGACAGCTTGGTGGCAATGATGACTAGGTATTATTGTTACCAAGTCCTCTCCACCCAGAGTCGACACTTCTCACCTGTAAGATAGATCTATCTCTAAGTGCCATCACCTTGATGTGCCACTTATAGTCAGCAATGACTGAGGTACTGCAAACAATAAGTACTCTTGTACACCCACCCCCATCTACCCCCTACTATACTGCTGGGTTTTTTTTTTTTTTTTTTGTTTTGTTTGGTTTCCTTTTTTTTGCTTGGTTTTCTGTTGTATTTAACAGTTTTGCATTTAATTTGAAAATTACTGCTTGAAATCATACACATATATACATACCATTACACTGCCATACACACATATCCACACCTTTATATACTGAAGCACACAC
Source organism: Octopus sinensis (assembly GCF_006345805.1). Taxonomy (NCBI): domain Eukaryota; kingdom Metazoa; phylum Mollusca; class Cephalopoda; order Octopoda; family Octopodidae; genus Octopus; species Octopus sinensis. The sequence continues at coordinate 19,688,873 of NC_043010.1, forward strand.
ACACACACACACACATATACATATATATATACACATATACATTATTACACTGCCACATACCCATATACATCCTCACTGTTATACATACAAACACTTTTGCTCCCAGCAACATACATTTGCATACTCACACATACTTACAAACTCTCCTGCATACACAAGGCAGAGATTCAACCGGAAGCTACCCAAATTCTTAACATTGGCATTGAGTTCTTAGAGATGCCATTTTGGATTTACTTTCTTTTGGCTGATTTTTATTATCAAGGAAACCATCAACAAACATTATGATTCTTCGATGCCTTATCTACCTCTTACATATACTCTTTTGGTTTGTGTATATGGTCAACGTTCACCACAGATACACACACACACACACACACACACACACACACACAGAAGTGAGCATAGGTGGGGCAACTGGGCAGAATCTAACAAGTATCAGCCTGCCGTCTTTACCTTCTCGGAATTTTTGACCTGTGGAAGGTAGAGCGGGATGCGAATACAAAAGAGGTGTATTGTGGAAGCCCGTCTGCAGCCATTGTTATGGAACACCTAGAAAACCGTGTTTGGTGTCGAAGAATGCCCCTTTACTTTTGGGTTAACATGTATTTAGCATTGCTTCCCATGTGGTGAGAGACTGCCTTGCTATGGTAAGGGAAGTCTCTCCTTTCTTGACAACCGTTGAGTTCCTTGGCAACTGGCGAGTCTCTCATAGTTTTGAATTTCTTGCCTATTGCCAAGTCTCTCAACTACAGTCAAGTCTCTCGGCAAATCTGAGTAAATGTCAGATGCATAAAAAAAAAAGAAAGAAAATTTTGAAATTCGTGACCAACGATGCAGCTCTTACGTGATAACCCGAAGTCATTCTTCACATAGCACACACATATATTGAAACACACATACACCTGCATGTGATATCGCTGTTTTGTCTGTATGTCTGTATATGTAGTGACAACCACACTTACACACATGCTCATTTGGAAACAGAAGACGAATGAGAGAGAGAGAATGCTATGGGTGTATGTATGTGCCTGAGCCACTTCGCTGTTAACTACTGAAGCCTCACTGAGACCCGGTCATATCCTCTCTCACTGAGGGGTCACGTGTTGTCAGAGAATGCTCACGTCCAGCACTTCAACAATTCCATCCTGATCGCAGACTAGAGGACGGATGCAATGGTAGAAGTCACTGCTCTTGTTGCCTCATCAAAATTCTCCAAATATGTCTTCCAACTCACGGACACACAGACACACCCCTTTACACATACATACTTATACAGGTCTTTGACAGAAAGCAATAACAAAACCCAATGTTTGATTGTAAAACCTGCTGTGCCGTCCGTCCATCGTCCGAAACATGAACAGGTCTCAATTCAGTGTCCTGATCTCAAGGCCTCTGCATCAACACCACTCCTCTTACGTAATATACACTGTTAACTTCAGCCTTTAACTTTTTTTTATTCCATCTTTAGACATACATCCAAATATCCAAGGCAGCGTGTGAAGGCACGTGGCCTGGTGGTTAGGATGTTTCACCCATGATCGTAAGATCATGGCTTCAATTCCTAGACCAGGCGACGCGTTGTGTTCTTGAGCAAAACACTTCATTTCACGTTGCTCCAGTCCACTCAGCTGTAACTGGGTCACCCTGTGGCGGAATAGCCTTCCAATCAGGGGCAATGTTGACCTGCTCGCCTAGGCAGTGGGACGACATAATTCAAAAGCTAAAACAATGCAAAGCGCATTGTGACCAGCGATGAATAACAACGTCTGATAGCCTGGTCGATACTGTGATACCATGATTATATATATATACATCTATATATAGCTACCAATAGTGTAAGGAACTCTGGGAAAACATTATATGCTCAGGTTGGAAGTGGTAAAAATGCTTTTGTATTTTGTTTTGCAAAATATCTTTCAGGAATTAACCCCATTAATAGATTGTTTGTTATGGGTTTATATGTTAAGAACAGTTAAAAAGCCATGAGGGGTTTTATGACTTCAGTGCCTCGCTCTCTTTTCTGAGCTCAGTTGCCAGCCCTGGCACTGCTAGATAAAGCTGTGTTCTCAAATGATACCCACCCATAATACCATCACCACCCTCGCAGACCAATGAAATAATGTTTTAGCAGCGTTAATGGAGGTTAAACTATTATTTCTTTCCTTCTCTTTAGAAAAATGAAATTTCAATAAATGCAAAGGTTGTGTTCCTGAGAAATTAAGTAAATTTCTGTTTAAGAATTAATCAAAAATATTCTAATGACAGGAAAATCTTGTCAGCTCATTGTTGTATCTGAATTTCTGATCATGGTTTAGCAACTCATTACATTTTCACAGTATCCAGTGACCATCCCACCGACTTGGTTGAACTTTACTACTACTACTACTACTGCTACTACTACTACTACACCACATTATATTGTTAGATGTCTTGTTAACTGTGGTTTGTGTGGTTGTTCTCTCATAAATCTCCTGGACCGCACATCAAAATACAATGAGAGGAAGCCCCTCACTGGCCACTGTTTCATGTTCTAACCAACATGATGTGAGTTGAGTCTTTGCTTCTGTAGACTGTTTCACTGGATACGCTGCCCTGTGTCAATTTGCCAGGGTAATTCACTTTCTGCATCAAAGATGTGTGAATAGCTGTTAGAAAATGACTGAGACACCACCAAGAGGTTTACCAGTGTTTACTTCAAGACTAAAATTATTTCTTTTTTTTTTACCATTCTTCCTGTCTTTTGATTCTTCTGGAGTTGAGAGGGACTCCACTGTTATTTACTGTGATCTGTCAAGTGATCCTCTTTCCTGGACCGCTCAACATCAAATATACAGGGGATCAAGCTTTACAGCCTGTAGTAGGTCACAGGGATTATAACTCTTCACTCCAAAAGCAAATTCAAGTTGTTGTTGTTGTTGTACTAAGCTATGTAAAGTTGGATGGTGAAAATAAGTTCCTGGTATGTCAAGACAAGGAGTGGTTTTGACAGCCGGTTGCAGCTATTTCACCCCACTAACACAGCCGATGCCCACTTCATCATCACTTGTTCTCTAAATGCTCAACAAAGATATTAAGTTGGCTAGAGGTAGTAACTGTTCATACACCAATGGGTAATAACAGGGGAACTTTCTCAGTTACCTGGACCGACTTTTAACATCATATACTGGTTAAGTACTTCAGCTATTACTCACAAACATTTCATGTGTTCTTAAGCAAATCTTTTAATATCTTTTTCCTGGGGCAATGTCATCAATTTTTGGAATACTTATTGCTTACCTACACAATGAAATAGTGACAGTTATTATATGATAAACAATATCTATATGCACCTCTCGTTTAGTCTTACTTTCCCATGTTTAATTAAACATCCTTAATTGTAAACACTCTGGTTACAGATATAAATTACACTGGTTACATTTATCCACTTGTTATAAACTATACTGGTTTTAGGTATAAAATTATATTTAAAACACTAATTAAAAATATTACTGATTACCTTTTGTTTTTGTTTTGGTGGTTCAGTCTCGAACTAGTTATAAATGCGATTATAAGCCACATCAGTGGTTACAATAATATTAGGTTTATATACCACTGGTTATAAACAAGTCAATATGTCTAGTTAAACAGCTAACCTGATAGAAATAAGATTCACATGTTAGGTAACTAGCAGAACCTGTAAAGGTTCTGGGTATCTTTTCTTTCATTAAATGAATTAGAAAAGATCATCTCTGATAAATAATAATAATAATATATATTTTAAATAATTAATATTTTATAATATTTACTTAAATACTCAATGACTGTTTTAGTTATAAATATCTCTATTAAGAATTTTCTAATCTTAATAATTAAGGAATCCTAAGAGTTAAGGAATTATAAAGTTTTTTTGCAAAGTCTTTAGGGTGAAAGATATTCAATCACTCAGGAATTCATTTGAAGAAGACTTCCAGTCTTAATTTGAAAATACTTTCTGGTTTGTGGTGGTGCCAGGGTTTATCTCTGGATTTGCTTTGGTGAAATACTGAATCTATTCAAGGAACACTGCTATCGGTATTGAAGTGTTAATTTAGCCTGTATTTAGTTGTATGGTTTAAACAATGGACCTAACGATGGATTAGTCCTAACACATTCATCGTGTTTGTTTGATCCAACTTTGGGTGGAACTGTTGTTATGTCAGTTGTAATATGACTCAGCATTTCTGCTGCAGCTTGGTCGTACAGTCAGTCAAGCTGAATGTTAACGTGTGAGCCATCTCAGCATGTATAGTTTAAAAATAGACATAGATCTTTGTTGATAGAAAATGGGGTTTTGTTCAGGGAGGCAGGGTACAGAAATATTTCTGGGATATTCAGATCAGGGGTCAGAATCACAGAAGGAGACAGATGTATAAAACTTTCTTTTTTTTTTGTGAGAGGAGTGGTTAATCTTTACATTTTTCACCCACTGATGGATTGTTTTTGATATTTTGAAATAATTTTCATAATTTACAGACTTTTCTTCCTCATTTTTGATTTTAGGGGATCGAAGGGTCAGTAATCTCTTCATTTTTGTTTTATTTTTCGTTTTTTTTTTGTCTGTAAAAAAAAATTTTGTTTTATATTTTCAAACTTTCCACTCCAAGTTGACTTCTATTTTCATGTCTTTCATAACATATTCTGACCAAATTCATACCTAAACAATTGTGTGTGCATGTGCGAGAAAGACAGCATTTTCTATAAAATATAATTCTAAATTAAAACTACATTATATATATATATATATATATATGTAGTATTTATCACATCCACCAAACTCTCCTACTACTTATAATAATGTTTTCATACTAACACACCCTTTCTTGCACTCTTGAATATTACTAAATATACTATTTGTATATATATATATATATGTAGATAGGTAGATATATGTATACACACATTTCTACACCCATGGTTCAATATCCGTCAGAGAATATCACATTTCTTTCTTTCAAATCGTTATGTTTACATACATATATATAAATATATCTGTTAATATTGATTTACAAAAATGCCTCAAATGTGTGTGTATGTTATATATATATATATATTATATAACATATATGTACATATATGTATATACACATATGCACACGCACTCTGTCGTAGATGTAGAAGTATAAAACGCGATTGAGTTCTTTTTCATTGAAACAACTTTATTGTTCACGTTATTTTCAGTCTACAAACATGGTAGCAACAAATTTGACTCTCCTTATTATTTAATATATATACACACACTATTCGTGCTGAATAAATATAACGTTATCTTACATTTGAAATATTCACCATATACAGTGTATAGACACTCATTAACATACATGTATACATATGTGTGTATATATCATATATATGTATCTGTTGTGAGTGAAACGCTATAGTTGTATCATGTATGATATGAAGATAGTTCACATAAAACTAAGATATCAAACTGTAATATTTACTTTTCAACGTCTGAGAAATATTAATGCATGTGGTTAGTAAAATGTAAATTTAAAATATAAACGTTAGTTGTTGTAGGTGTATTATGAAACACTAATTATACAGAAGTCAATACTTTTAAGGGGTGTTTTTTAATTCCCTTTGGAGTGAAAGAAGCACCTTTAACCAATATTTCTCTTGTAAAGCACTCCAATTGCTGTGAGCAATCTATTGTTTGTGAGTCGTCATATCTAGAAAGCCAGTGATATATATATATATATATATATATATATATTATATATATATATATATACACACACACCTATATAGCAATTAAAGTATTTCATATAATGTATGTGTAAAATCAATTTAGTGAGCTAATAAATGAATGTATATTTGAGCAGTGACATCAAGGTTTCAATCCTGACTCATAATTCATTTAAATTGTGACAAAATATATTTTACTGTTATTTTATTAACACAAACCACACAAAAAGAATTCTGTTAGTGATTGATGTAATTAAGATTGTGGGGGTTTAACTTCATTTCACTACATTAATGGTAATCTGGAACAAACTATTAATCTTATTATTATCATGGACTAGGGCTTTGGGAAAAAATGCTCTGCAAGTATCTCTTCCAGTTCCTTGCATTCTGAGATCAAATCTTGTGGCAGGTGGTGTCAGTTGACTTCAACTTTCATCCTTCCAAGATCAATCAAATTAAGTACCAGTCATGTACTGGGGGATCCATCAAAACAAAGAAAAGGTTATGGCATTGTGTGCCTATATTTTAGAAAACTATTATTATTGCTTTTTCCCCCGTCAGAACAACTGGAAACGACTTGGCCAACCTTTTGTTCGTCACTCATCCGTCCGTCCACCCGTCTCTTCTTCCACCTCAACAGGGTTTTAACCAACCAACAAGACATTGGCAGAAGTTTTGAAATTGAAGAAATAAAAAAGAAGAAATTTCAAAAAAAGAAACATCTAAATGTTTTAAAATGTAAACTAAAGTCCAGCGGAACTTAGTAGCTGAGTGTGAGATAGAGACTCTAGACAGACACTCATCCTACTGCTGCTGAGGCAGTAGACTACTGCTTCCATATTGTTGTCATCACTGAAGCAGCAGAACTCTGCTGCTTCTATTTGGTACCATATGTTGCATCCACTGCATGTTTATATATACAAGTGCGTGTATATATATACATACATGTATATGCACATTTGTATATTTCTTGCATTACAATGCAACAAAATAAAAGAGAAAAAAACAAAAAAAAACAAGAACTCAATTGTGTAGAGAAGAAACTGTTTTGTTTGTTTTTATTTTATAATTATTTTTGTTTTGCTTTATTTTTTCTTTTGGTTTTCTTGTTGATGTTCGATTTCAGGTTCCACCCCCTTCACCACCTCCTTAGAACTCCCACGACTTTACATTTTTCATGGCAGCATCAGTATATCTGTTGCAGAAACAAATCATTACCAGTCACCTTGGATTCACAGAATCAGTGGAGCAGTGAACAGAATGCCATGTGGTGTTTAGTTATCATGAGTTCAGATCCCACTATCGGCTGCTTTGATGCAAATTTGTGGTTCTCTGCTTGTTAGAAATCCTTATTTCAAAAGCCCTAAAATAACGACTTCCTGCAGTAGTGGTGGTCAGATGATGTGCCTCCGAATAGCATCTTGTAAGAATGTGAATTTCATAGAAATTAAATTTTGATCTATGCATATTTGGATAAAAGGCCACATTCTGGAATAGCCAAATAAAGAAGATCAATAATTGATCAGACAGTATCGGAACTGGATATTTCCTTGGTATTATTGATCAGCCCAAGCATTAACAATGTCTTATTTGTGTCTCTTCACTCTGAGAAAAGACAAGATTACAAAACATTGAATTCCTTTCTTCGCATGGCCATTCTGCAGAATTCTCAAACTCTCCTCCTGTCAACAAATTCTTGCTAAAGAAGACAATTCCTACTTACCTGGGATTCCAAAGTTCACCATAAGTTTTGAAAGTAACAACAGTCCTAACGAATATTGGAAGACAAGTCAAGGAGCTATGAGCAAAATGCAAGGCTGGTACAATTGTCGGGTACAATAAAACCAGCCCTACATCTTTCAGAGCAGTGGTCCCCAATTTTTTTCGCATCCCAAACTAATTCCATGCAAGACAATTTTTCCACAAACCAAAGGATCACGTACGTAACACACAATAAAGTGCATAAGATATAATTACATATATATCGGTTTTAAATTCTGGCACAAGGCAAGCAATTTTGGTGGGAGAGGTTAAGTCAATTACACTGACCCCAGTGTTCAACTGGTACTTACTTTATCAACCCCAAAAGGGTGAAAGGCAAAGTCGATCTCATTGGGATTTGAACTCAAAACAGTTGAAATGCTGCTAAGCTTTTTACCCAGCATGCTAACAATTCTACCAGCTTACCACCTTATATCATATATTTTACATATAAAATGCAAAAATATCCTGTAAACCACAACGGTCATTAAAATAGAAATGAAATTTTGAAAATTATTCTTTCTGTGCAGCCTGGTGGTTGGTAAGTCCGATGATAAGAGATTAAGCAGCAGTCTGTAAGAAGACGTGTCTTTTGATGACCCAATAAATAAGCAGTCACATCCCTTTATCTTCAAATCCTACTGACCTCATCATGCTTGTCCTTCAGGATGAATTAAGTACCAGTAATTCACTGAGTTTGATTCAACTGACTACATCTTTCCTCGATGTATGTTGCCATGAGGTGGAAGATGACACCTGTATTTAAAGTACCAGTCATATACTGGGGGACGGGGGTCGATGATATCAGCAACCCCACACACACCTTCCTAAAATTAATGGCCCTGTACCATAATTTGAAACTGTTATTCCTGTTGTTGTTGTTGTTGTTGTTGTTAGCATGTTAGACCGAGTTCTTTGTGGCATTTCTTCTGATGTTATGTTTTGAGTTCAGTTTCTGTTGAGGTCATCTTTACCTTTCATCCTTTCAGGGTTGATAAAATAAATACCAGTTAAATACTGGGGGTCGATGTAATCAACTAGCTCCCTCTCCTAACATTTCAGGCCTTGTGCTTTTAGTAGAAAGGATTATTGTTATTATTATGTCTGGCCAACAAGGAGAGGGATTCTGTGATGGTAAAAGAAGACACTTCCTCAGGTATCAATCACTAACATCTATACAGCTTGATTCAACATCTTGGGGATCGATTTGAGAGGCGCAAAATATGTCATGATTGTATCCAAACATTTTGAGTTGAAGAAGCAGAACAGTAAAGCTTTTATATTCTGTAACTTCCGTTATCTAAGTGACCAAGATAAGGTGGATGCTCTGAGAGCATAGCTGTGAAAATAAGATTAGGCTGGGCAAAGTTCAGAGAGCTCCTACCCCAGCTGGCAACAAAGGGCCTCTCTCTCAGAGTGAAAGGCAGATTGTATGATGCTTGTGTGCAAACAGCCATGCTACATGGCAGTGAAACATGGGCTATGACAGCCAAGGACATGTGTAGGCTTGAAAGAAATGAAAACAGTATGCTTTGTGGGATGTATAATGTCAGTGTGCATGTTCAACAGTGTAAGCATCTTGAGAGGAAAGCTGGGCATAAGAGGCATCAGATGTGGTGTGCAAGAGAGACGACTGCACTGTTATGGTCATGTGATGCATATTGATGAGGACAGCTGTGTAAAGAAGTGCCGATCTCTAACTGTGAAGGGAACATGTAGAGGTAGACCCAGGAAGAAGGTGGTGAAGCATGATCTTTGAACTTTCAACCTCACAGAGGCAATGACAAGTGACCGAGACCTTTGGTCATGTGCTGCTGTGTTTGAAAGGACCCATCAAGCCAAGTGCACCTATGCTACTGGCACATAAAGAACACCTTTTGAGCGTTGGGCCTCACAGAGGCAATGACCGAGACCTTTGGCATTATGTCATGCTTGAGAAGAAGACCCATCAAGCCAAGCAAAATCACAGTCATGGCAGATACCGGTGTCACACAAATTGGCACCTCTACTGGTGGCATGTAAAAGCACCCCCAATGTCATGCAATTGTAGTTGGCATTAGGAAGGACATCCAGCTTTAGAAAACCATGCCAAATCAGACTGGAGTCTGGTGCAGCCTTCCAGCATGCTAGTCCAGTCAAACCATCCAACCCATGTCAACATGGACAACATGACTGAGTACCTACGTCAGAAAATATAATCACTAACAAAATACAGTGGCTGATGTATGAATCCATTCCCCCATCACATCACAATACTAGAATTATACTTATGATAGAACACATCATTAAGGATCTGCCCTTTGTAGACTTATTGATGTTGTCATAGATGGCATGGATTAACTGATTGGGAGAGCGACAGACAAAATTCCATGTGGTATTTAGCTATGTCTGATTGACGTTGTGAATACAAGAGCTGAATCATCGTCACCATATCTCTCTCATTAGCACTCTCTTTATTTTATCTTACTCTCTCACTCGGTCGTCTTTTTCTCCAACTGGAGTATCCATGTATCTACAGCAAGACACCTATGTCCGTCCCTCTACACCTTTAATCTCTCAACTGGCACAAAGCAACCCCACCAATACTACGCCCCAATTCTATTAGAGGGGGTGTTTTTACTTTTTTCTTTTTGACATACATGGTACTTGATGCCACATGTGGTGCTGGTATCACATACAAAGCACTGGAGCTGGTGCCACATAAATAGCACCTAGTCCATTCTATAAAGTGGTTGTCATTAGGAAGCTATATAAACCCTGCCAAAACAGACGATGGAGTCTGGTATGCTTCCTGGTCTTGTCAGCTCCTGTTAAACCATCCATGGAAAACGGACGTTGATGATGATGATGGAAATCAAGCAGCAGCAAAGAGCCTGGATGAGGGACTGACGTAACCAACTTATATCCCTAGAAATCTTTATTTTGAATAGATCATTTCTGAAATAATGACCCTCAATAGTTGCCAGTTGGATAATGTTCTTCCAGACTGTGTTGTAAGGGTGGGGAATTAATAGAAATTAGGTCTAATCTATGAATATTTGGCTAAAGACCACCCTTTGAAATAACTGAGCAAAGGTCAATTATTGATCAACAAATATTGGAATTGGATATTTCCTTGGTGATATTGATCTTCAGTAAATTTCTGCATTTAACTAAATTTAGAAATGATTTATCAATGAATTTCCTGCTGAGACATTCCACATGAAACCAATATTAGAGATTGTGTGGAACAAATTTGAGGAGAACAGCAGAAGAGGTTCTTGTTCACACGGATGTTCAGTAAGGTGTCAAGCAATGTTTCCAATTATAATCTGATAGTCACTAATTGATCAGGTCTATATATTGCAACAGAAATACAAGACATTGAAACACGTAAGTTTCACAATCATCATGATCATTTAACGTCTGCTTTCCATACTGGCATGGGTTGGATGGTTTGACTGAAAACAGGTAAGCCAGGGAGCTGCACCAAGTTCTGATCTGATTTGGCAAGATTTCTACAGCTGGATGCCAACCACTCCAAGAGTGTAGTGGGTGTTTTTTTACATGCTGCCAGCACGGGTACCATTGGCCTGACACTGGCATCAGCCATGACCATGGTCTCACTTGGCTTGACAAGTCTACACAAGCACAGTATATCACCAAAGGTCTTGGTCCCCTGTCACTGCCTCCATGAGGGCCAACACTTGAATGGAGCTTTATATGTGCCACTGACACAGGTGCCAGTCAGATGGCACTGGCATTGGCCATCACTATGATTTCACTCAGCTCGACAGGTCATCACAAGCACAGCATATCACCCAACATTTGATGGGTTCTTTTAACAGGTGAGATACGCCTTGGCCATGACTATGATCTGACGAGGTTTGACAGGTCTTCTTAAGCACAACATATTACCAAAGATCTCGATCGCTTGTCATTGCCTCTGTAAGGCCCAGCATTTGAAGATCATGCTTCACCACTTCAACCCATGTCTTCCTGTGTCTACCTCCACAGGTTCCCTCCATCATTAGAGTGTGACACTTCTTCACACAGCTGTCCTCATCCATACGCATCACATGACCATACCAGTGCAGCCATCACTCTTACACACCACATCTGGTGTCTCTTATGTCCAACTTTTCTCTCAGAACGTTTACACTCTGTTATGTATGCACACTGACATTACACATCCAGCGGATCATACTAGCTTCATTTCTTTCAAGCCTACACATGTCCTCAGCAGCCACAGCCTATGTTCCACTGCTATGTAGCATGGCTGTTTGCACATAGACATCATACAATCTGCCTTTCACTGTGAGCAAGAGGCCCTTTGTTACCAGCAGAGGTAACTCTCTGAACTTCACATAGCCTATTCTTATTCAAGCAGCTATGCTCTTGGTGCATCCACCCCGCTACTGACTTGGTCACCAACGTAATGGAAGCTATCGACTATTTCTAGTTTTCCTCACTGGCATCTGATGGAATCTATTTTCTACACATTTTTAGTGTTATTTGTACTGAGCATCTTCCACACACAAAAGCTATTTTCCCTGTTAACCTTTCTCTGATATTGCTGCACCTCTCATGTGTCCATAGCTTATATTGTGTACATCTCATGGAGTTTCTACCTAAGCCTTTTCAACAGATCAAGCAGGGTCATCTACCTGAAGGGATTTGTTATTTGTCTGTTTTCCTATTTACAATTACAGAAGTACTAACAAAATTACACGACAAAGTGATTACAGGAATGAAGAGACATGTTCCACAAGAGGGCAGCTATAAAACATTGAGAGGAAAAAACCTACAAAATGAAGTAATTTTGAATACAGGGGTAGAAAGACAGCACCAGAAATTAATAATGGGAATACAAGAGTACTAAGACTGCTCCCTGAAGTTAGTAATTTGGAAAACATGAGCAGGGTATGTCTGTTCTAAAGGTTTATCAATTTGGAATACATGAATAGAAAGACTGCCCCACAAGATTAGTCATTTAGAATGGACGAGTAATACAACTGTCCAACATGGCTGTTAATTTGGAAAGCAGGAGTAGTAAGACTGTTCCAAAAGTCAGTAATTTGGAATAGAGCAGAGGTAAGGTTGCTCCACAAGGTTCCAAATGAGGTAAAAAAATGCAGTAAGACAGTTCCACAACTTTGATAATTTAGGGTAAAGGTTGGGGTAAGAATGTTCAACAAGACGAATGCAGGAGTAGCAAGAATGTTCAAGAGTAGTAACAAATGATTAGTAATTGGAATACAAGAAGATTAAAACTGATGAACAATATTAGCAATTTCAAATAGAAGAATAAAACTGATTAAGAAGATTAGTAATTTGGAATACAAGAAGAGTAAAACTGATCCACAAGGTTAGTAGTCTGTTTATGACTTTGGTCCTAAGAAGGAGGTAGGAACAAGGCTGCTGGAATTCTGTGATGCACCATTAACTTCAGAAAACCAGCCAATCACCTAATCACTTAGCAGTCTGATGGGCACAAAAGCTAGATCGATTACCTCCTCACCAAGCAAGGAGATAGACAGATGCAAAATCTTTTCCAGGGGAAGATCATACACCCCAACATAGGCTGCTAGTCAGTGACTTCAGTATGAGGTCTTGAAAGACTTGGAGAAGTAAATCACACTGGAAATGAAGATTATGGAAGTTCAAAGACCCAGTAAACCATCAGAAATTTAGAGAAATTCTAATGGTAACTTCTGATGAAAGAGGAAGAGATAGGGACATATGGCTTAGAGAACTATCAGATGTTCCTGTGGGACCATCCACTGAGAACTGCTGAGCAAATCTGTGGCTGGTGAAAAGTCCCAGCGAGGCCAAGGGTATGATGGTGAGTCAAGTAGGTGGACAATGCCATAAAAGCAAAGAGACAGACCTGGAAAAATGGTGGGAGCAGAGAATGATATCAGGTAGCCAGAAGGGAAGCTAGACGACAGGTTTACATTGCAAAAGGTAAGAGATTTGCCAATATTTTACAGGATCAGGATCGGAGGCATAAGGTGGTCAGGATTGCAAAGTAGTGTGTCAGTGAGAATTGAGATGTGGGTGAGAAATGTGTGTGAATGGATAATGGTATGCTTGCACTTTGTATCTCAGAGAAGAAAGATGCATGGAAGTGCCACTATGAAAGGTTACTAAATGTGGAAAAGGGGAGACTTTCAAATATTGAACCAATTGAGTGACCAACCATCAGAGTTGATAGCAGTATAATAGATAAGGCAATTAAGGATATGAAGACAAGGAAAGCCCCAGGACCATCGGGTATCACTGGTGAAATGATAAAAATCTCCGGCAGTATGGGATACAGCCTAGTCACCCAGATAGTTAGTCAGGTTATTCAGGAAGGGGTCATCCTTAATGTGCATGTACTATATATATATATATATAATATATATATATATATATATATATACTATGTGCAGTAGTATTATACAAAGGTACAGGTATTATACAAAGGCTGCTACAAAGGTAAAGGTGATGCCTTAGATAGAAACCACTCCAGGGGTATCAAACTACTGGACCAGGTCATGAAAGTTACCAAGAGAGTTATAGCTTTCAACTGATTAGAAATAGAATTAAACTAGATGAGATGCAGTTTGGTTTTGTACCTGGGAAGAGTACCACTGATGCCATCTTTCTAGTGAGGCAGTTTCAGGAAGAGTTTTTGGCCATTGTACTTAGCTTTGTATTTAGCTTTCATTGAGCTGGAGAAAGCTTTCAACAGAGTCTCATGTTCTGTTATATGGTGGTCTCTAAGGAAGCTAGGTGTAGAGGAGTAGCTTGTTAGAGCTGTACAAGCCATTTACACAGGTGTTATCAGTAAGGTGAGAGGAGTCGGCCATGGATACAGTGATGAATTGAGCTTACAGGTAGGGGTTCACAAGGGCTCAGTTCTCAGTTCACTCCTATTCATTATAGTCCTTCAGGCCATAACAGAGGAATTCAAAACTGGATGCCCATGGGAACTATTATACACTGATGACCTCACTCTTATTGCAGAATCTGTAATGGAATTGGAGAAGAAATTCTAGGTGTGGAAGCAAAATCCAGAATCAAAGGGCTTTAAAATTAACCAAGCTAAAACCAAAGTCGTTGTTAGCAAGAGAGCAGATAAGACTCCATTTCTGTCAAACAAATGGCACTTGCTCAATTCGTAGGAAAGGAAGTAATTCCATTTGCTGCACCAAATGTGAGCTATGGACACACAAGAGATGCAGTGGAATCACAGGTAGATTAAGAGATAAAGTTGTCTTTGTATGTGGCAGATGTGAAGGAACAATAATCACTAAGAGCACATGGAGGAGATTATACTCTGTCAAATGCCCAGGAGGCTCTCTTCATGGAGTAGATAGTTTCTGTTGCCTAGGTGACCAGATTAGCAATTATGATGGATGCTCTGAAAGTATTGTTTCTAGAATACAAACAGGCTGGAGAAAGTTGAGAGAGCTCCTACCTGTGTTGGTGACAAAAGGTAGATTGTATGATGCTTGAGTACAAATGTACTCCATGTCCTCTGAATGCAGCGGACATGCATAGACTGGAGAGGAATGAAAGCAGTTTGCTCCACTGGATGTGCAGCATCAATGTGCATGAACGACAAAGCACAAATGTATTGAGAGAAAAGTTGAGCACAAGAGGATCAAATGCAGGAAAGAAGACTACGTTGATTTGGACATGTGGATGAAGACAGCTGTATAAAGAAGTGGTGGTCATTGGAAGTAGATGGCACTTGTGGAAGAGGGAGATCGAGGACGATGTGGGATGAAGTGGTGAGGACCAATCTCAGGATGTTGGGGCTCACGGAGGAAATGACAATGGACTGAGGTGTCTGGCAATATGAGGTTCTCGAGAATACCCACCCACATCAGTGAAACTGGGTTCTGGAAGCATTGTGTTCCACCCACACAAAACAATAAAATTTTCACACCCAAACAAACTCGACCCCCCCTCCTCTGCCAAGTTGTTTCTCTTCTTCATACACTTTGGTTATTTTCCACCCTTGAATCCAGTCTTCCCTACCCTGCTGCTCATTGGGTTTGTTGCATCCCCTCCCCCTCTGTACCCAGATTCTCACCAGTCACAGCATTCTTCACCCCCACTCACTACTCATTGGCAATATCCTACCAGTACCTACCACCATTCATTCCATTCTTCCTTATTCTACCATCCCATCTATGCTCTGACCCCTGTTCCTTGTGAGTATACCTCAGCACTTACTGCCATCCTGCTCCTGCTGTCTCCTACTCTCTCTCTATTTCCCTTGCTCTTCTCCTCTAAAACAACAAATCTGTTTCTGTCCTCATTCTTGATCACTCTCTCTCTCACTCTCTCTCCCTCATCCTTTTGCTTTTACCTCTGGCTAAGTAACCATGTCCCTCCTCTTCAGCAACACTCCTCTTTCTTGTTCACTCCTCCTGTCTCTGGAGGTAACCATGTCCCTCCTATTCAGCAGCACAACTGATTCTGCCCTCATTCTTGTTGACACTTGCTCTCTTCCCTTCCTCTCTCTCTCTCCTCCCCCTCTCTTCCCCTCCCTCTCTTCTCCTTCCTCTCTTCCTCTCCCACTCTTCCTCTCCCTCTCTACCTCTTTCTCACTGGGTAACCATGTAACTCTTCTGCAGCAAGAGATCTGTTTCTCTCTCTCTCTCTCTTTATCTCTCTAACCTTTCATCATCTAAAACAAGATCACCTCCTCCAATGCCCCTCTCTCCTCTCAAAGATTCTCTGTCTTGCAAAGTCACTTGGTGCCCCCCCCCCACCTACCAGTGCAGGTGCCACTTAAAAAGCACCTAGTACACGCTGTAAAGTGGCTGGCATTTAGAAGGGCATCCAGCTGTAAAAAAGTATGCTGAAACTGACCTTGCCGGTGCAAGTGCGATGCAAAAGGAATGCAGCCCTTTCCATGGAGTGGTTAGAGTTAGAAAGAGCATTCAACTGTAAAAAAAGGGCCAAAACAGACATAGAAGCATGTGGCAGGCTCCTGCCTGGCCAGCATGGAAGTAGGACATTAAACAATGAGGATGATTAAGAAGAGTAAAATTCATAAAATTATTATTATTATGGAATACAAGAATAGTAAAACCATTCCACAAGATTCCAGACTACAAGAGGAGAAGAAAAGAGGGAAAATATTGGTAATATGGGAGAGAAAAGAAATAAAACTCATCAACAAGGTTAGTAATGTGGAATGCGAGAACATTGGAATGGATGAACGAAACAAAACTGGTAATCTGGAATACAACGCTAAAAAGAGATGGACAATGTAAGTAATTTGGAATACAAGAAGAGTTGAACTGCTCCACACGATTATTAACCCGGAATACAAGATTAAAACAAACAATAAAAGTAATTCAGAAAAGAAGAAGATTAAGAAAGATGAAGAGTAAAACTGCTCCATAAGATTAATAATCTAGAATACGAGAAAATTCGAATGGGTGAATAGTAATTGGAATGAAAGAAGAAGAGGGAAACTTCTTGAAAAGAAGGGTTCTTTGGAATACAAATATATTAAAATGAGAAATATAAGTACTTTGGAATACAAGAAGATTAAAGTGGATGAAGAATATAAGATGGAATACAGGAAGTGTAACACTGATCCAAAAGATTAAAATTGAAGAACAATATAAGCAATTTAGAATTTAAAAAAAGGGTAAAACTGCTAAACAAGTATAGGAATCTGGAATACAAGCAGATTAACCCTTTCGATACCAACCCAGCTGAAACCACCTCTGGCTCTGTAGTACAAATGTCTTGTTTACATAAGTTTTGAATTAAAATCTTCCACCAAACCTTAGTCACAATTTATGTTCCTAACACCAGCTTTATGATAACAAAATCATTTTACTAAATTCTTTGTTACATTTAAAATAATTGAAAGAAACACAGAGCATCTCAAAATAGTAACGGAAGGGTTAAAACAAATTGATATATAGTAATCTGGGATACAAGCAGATTAAAATGAATAAAAATAGAGGAATATGGAATAAAAGATGAAAATTTCTCGACAAGATAAGTAATCTAGATTGCAAGAATATTAAAAGAGGAAAAATATGGATAATTTGAATACAGTGAGAGAAACATGGCTCCACCAGATTAGAAATCTGGAATACATGAACACTAACACAGATGCAAAGTATTAGTACACAGGAACACTAAAACTGATCCACTGGATTCGGGATCTGGAAAAGAAATGAGTGAACTTCATGGAGGTTAGTAATATGGAAGAAAAGGAAAAGGAGAACGAATAGACAAGGTTAGTTATATGGAATACAGGAACAGAACAAGCGATGAACAAGTTTAGTAATCTGGAATACAAAAAGTGTAAAAATGATGAACAAGGTTAGTAATTAGGAATACAAGAAGAGTGTAAATCGAGAACAAGTAATTAGGAATAAAAGAAGAGTGTAACTCGGGAAGAGGGTTAGTAATTAGGAATACAAGAAGAGTGTAACTCCGGAACAAGGTTAGTAATTAGGCATACAAGAAGAGTGTAACTTGGGAGCAAGGTTAGTAATTAGGAATACAAGAAGAGTGTAACTTGGGAGCAAGGTTAGTAATTAGGAATACAAGAAGAGCGTAACTTGGGAGCAAGGTTAGTAATTAGGAATACAAGAAGAGTGTAACTTGGGAGCAAGGTTAGTAATTAGGAATACAAGAAGAGTGTAACTTGGGAGCAAGGTTAGTAATTAGGAATACAAGAAGAGTGTAACTTGGGAGCAAGGTTAGTAATTAGGAATACAAGAAGAGTGTAACTTGGGAGCAAGGTTAGTAATTAGGAATACAAGAAGAGTGTAACTCGGGAACAAGGTTAGTAATTAGGAATACAAGAAGAGTGTAACTTGGGAGCAAGGTTAGTAATTAGGAATACAAGAAGAGTGTAACTCGGGAACAAGGTTAGTAATTAGGAATACAAGAAGAGTGTAACTCGGGAACAAGGTTAGTAATTAGGAATACAAGAAGAGTAAGGAATAAAGAAAATAGTAACAATGATGAAGGCGTTACTATTAGTAATCTGGAATGCAATCAGTGAATAACTGATTAACGAGGTTAGTATTCTGGATTAAAAGAAGAGCAAAACTGATGAAAATGTTTAGTTATCTGTAGTGCAAGAATTGTAAATGTTTTGAACAAGGTTTATAATCTGGAATAGAAGAAGAGTAAAACTGACAAACATTTCTTGGCATATTCTTGGGAATAAAGAAACCAATGCAGTTTATATTCCCAACATCTGTTTCGCACACAATGATTATTCTTGTTTTCCTTTCATGCAACTTTTCTTGCTTTGTTGTTACTTTCATGTACTTTGACCCTGTGTTCGGAATCGGAGCCAAATACATTTGTCTTGCATTCTTCACAGCAACTGCTTCAATATCGCATCATTGATATGCATAAAAAGACTAAAAGACCAGTGTGGTCGAATTTGGTTCTCAGTGTGGTTGGATAATCTTAAAACGTACCATGTTTTAGTCCTCCATGTGAGATGTGCCAAAGGTTCTTTTTAGACCAAACATTCTCAGTTCTACAACTTTGTGATCAAAGTTACAATAACTTTTCCCTGACCGTTATTCCTGAAGCTGAGGTCTAAAACTCATAATGCCACAGATAAAGTCCAAGAACAACTATTTCATAAACAGTACATAGATGTGGGTGTGACTGAGTGGCAAGAAGTCTGCTTCCCAATCACATGGTTCTGGGTTCAGTCCCACTGTGTGCAGCCGGAGAAAGTGTCTCCTACTATAATCTCAGGCCAACCAATAGCCTTGTGTGGTAGATGGAAACTGAAAGAAGCCCATCTCGTCGTCATCATCATTTCACATCCTTGTTCCACACTGGCAGGATATGGATATATTTCACTTAGGCATTGTGGGATTGATAACCTGGTGTAGAATCCAATAAATGGATGCTTCTGAACAAAGTGTTGGACGAGAATGGAATGAAAAAAGGAAGACGACAAAGGAATGGAAAGTTTTAACCATTTTCTTTTTCCTTTGTCATCTCATCTTCTTTGTGTGTGTGTGTGTGTGAGTGTGTGAGTGCATGTGTGTGAGTTGTGTGTGAGTGGTGTGTGCGCATGCGTGTGTGTGTGTGTGTGAATATTGTCACCACCACTTGGCAGCTGGCTGGTGTTGCTGTGTTCACATGCCTGCAACCTAGCAGTTCAACAAAAGAAAGCAATAGAATAAATACCAGATTTGAAAAGAAATTAAACATTAGGATCAATTCATTCAACTAAAAGTCCTGCAAGGAATGCCCCAGCATGGCCACAATCTAATGACTGAAACAAGTAAACAATTAAAGATGAGTTTCTGGTAACAAATCAAAACATCCAAAAGGGACATTATGAAAAGATTCCCATGTAACAGAATTTGGGATCTCCTTGGGCAATATTTCAGACTTTGTCACAATCTCACTGTTTTACCTTTCATTTGAATTCAGTGATGAAAATCACTCACCTCACAGCCTACAAAACCATATCCTACCTCGACATCATACAAGTTCTTTTTTTTTTCCTCCATAAAGAAGAGGATGGAACATGTGGAAGAGGGAGACCCAAGAAGACATGGGACAAAGTACTGAAGGATGACCTCTGGACGCTCAAACTTTCAGATGAGATGACAAAGGCCCAAAATACCTGGCACTTTGCTGTACTCAAGCAGACCTGTACTTCATAGCCGAAGTGTTAAGGCCACTCCCCGCCCCCTGGTGAAGAGGATTGGTCTGCAAGAGTCACGTGCCAGTGCCACGTAAATAACTCATGCTGGTACCACATAAAAGGCACTTGTGCCAGTGCTATGTAAAAGCATCCACTACACTCTTGGAGTGGTTGGTGTTAGGAAGGGCATCCAGCTATAGAAACCTTGCCAAATCAGATTGGAGCCAAGTGTAGCTCTCAAGCTCGTCAGCTCTGGTCAAACCATCTGACCCATGCCAGAATGGAAAATGGATGATGATGATGATGATAACTAGAATAACACATCTTCAGTGCCTTCCATGAAACTGAAAACTTGAATATTGTTTTACTTGAGGTTCTGGTTGTTACAGAAAGTTCTTTTAGCTCAGTATCCTCTTTAAGATCAGCCTCTTCATTCATCTGAAGAACTTCATCCAAATACTTTTGCGTGAATAATCATTTTCACAGAATACAATTATACCAAGCCCCATTGGTATAATTCATAAAGGTAACATTTGGTGGCCCGGACACCTTATTTGACCATCATTACAGACAAGTAGGGGACCATCTGTGCCCCAAATTAGCAGTGTCTTCATCTCAGCAGCAGAAAATCTGAGGACGTCTTGTTACAAACACACATCAGGGACTAAATGTGAAAAAAGCCATGAATATAGAAATGCCATAATTTTGGGAATGGTAACAATGCCATGGTAGCTGATGCAATATGTCTTTCAAATCTGCAGATGTGGGTTTTGTTTTGGAGTTTAATTTAAATACGAAGGTCTTGGATGGGTAACTTGGGATCAGGAATGGTTTGTGGTTGACTTAGTAACATGGGACTAGCGGTGGTCATGGTTGGTAAGACAAGACAAAAAGGTGGGCTGAAAAACTGAAGGAGTGATGCTAAAGCTGTGAAATCTTGCATGCATCTATTTCAGCTTTTCTTATTAATAACTGTATTGTTTCTTTCCAGGTAAACTGACAGCTGACTCTTCAAAATAGACTTCAGAGGTAACTAGTAGCAACTTCTCTTGAAAATGGACAAAATTCAGCTTTGTGGGGTTAACAAATATCTGCAGAAAAAAAGGTTTAGCTCCCAACATTCATGCTGACATGGTATTAGAGTATGACATTCCAACTTTATCAACAGTGCCAAAATGGACAGCTGAATCTAAGAGGGAAAAGGAAAGTTTTGAAGACCACTCACAGTCTGGACATCCTGCAACTGCCACCAAGGAAAATATTGATCGTGTTCATCACATGATGATGGATGACAGGCGATTGACTATAAATCAAATAACCAATGCTATTAGCTTATCCCGTGTGAAAGTTGAGACTATTCTGCACAATGAACTTGTTACGAAGGAAGTTTCTACTTGGTGGGTACACATCTTCCGACACCTGACCAAAAGTGCAACAGGCTGATCACATCATGGGAAAACCTGACATTGTTTTAGGCAGATCCAGCTGGGTTCCTTAAATGTTTCCTAACCCAGGAGGGATGCTAGCTTCATCACTTTGAGCCAGAGACAATCCATGCAGTGGAAAAACCCCTCTCTCCATCTGCTCCCAAGAAGGCCAGCATCGTTTCATTTGCAGGGAAGGTGCTGGCCTCAGGGTTTTGGGATACAAAAGCATTGTGTTTATTGACTATTTTCAAAAGGGCCACACCATACACGGTGAGTACTGTTACCAACTTGCTGAGGCTGTTAGGAAAGGCTAACAAGACCAATTGCCCAGGAAAACTGATGAAAGGGGTCTTGTTCATCAGGACAGTGTTCCAGCATACAAATCCTTGGTTTCAATGGCTGCTGAGTCTTTGAAATGGTTGATCACCCTCCTTATTCTCTTGATTTATTCCCATCTGACTATTATTTGTTCCCCAATATGAAAAACGCTTGGCTGGGAATCCTTATCGCAGTGATGATGATGTCACATCTGCTGTTGATGGCTTATTTTGTCCCAACAAAATGCAAGTTTCTTCAACAATGGTATCCAAGCACCGGAACACCAATGGAAGAAGTGTGTGGGCTACAGGGGAGGGAGCGTATCTATGAACTTTTCAGCTAATCCTCATAGATGAGGTTGGGCGCTAGCAACACGGACTCAAGAAAGCTAATGGTTGGGTTAGTACTTTAGAATTACAGATGACCCTGGTTGGATTGGTAACCTGGAACCAGGGATGTTGTTGAAAAGATTATCAAAAGAGTTAAAAAGCAAGACAATTCTATGGCAATAATTTTGTTTCCAAAGCCATACATTTAATGGCGTTTGTAGTTTTGGACATTTTCCTTTCAAATATACATCCATATCTCACCTGACTTTGTGTTGCATATTTAAGGGTACAGATGGATGAACTGGTCATAAATTTAAATCACTAACATTAACTAGGGAGATGAGTAACACTTTTGAACCATTAGTACAAAAAATTTAAGGTTAATGGATTGTATTTTCTGGTATACAAGTCAAATTCTTCAAACCAAAATTTACAGGTAAAACAAGGGAGGTTGCCTTACTCCTTTAGCATTCGGGTTTTTCTGTCAAATGTAATCCTTATTTATTCATATTGCTTTGAATTAATCATGTTATCTCAAAGCTTTGAGGTTTCAATGATGTGATTGTTTACTTTTAGAATGATATAGTAGGGTAGGCATGAGAAGCTGGATCTGGCCAGTTTCAACATGAAGCAAGTAAAATATTTACGCCAAAAATGGCCAGTTTAAATGCTAAAGAGTGAAACAGCAAAATGACTTTGAAGGACCAAATTTTGAGAAATGCAGCAGAATTTAGAAAGTGTGTTGTTTCAATATTTACACTACATGTTTATGTTATAAACCATGTCGACTTGTATGCCACAAAATACAGAATAAACAGAATTAGTTGTATTCATAAAAGTATTACAAATCACCTGCAGCCACCTGTTAAAATGTCCAGTTGATAGCTTCTTCACAGCAGTTCCGTAGTCCATACTTCACCTTGGATAATCAGTAAATAAAAGGAAATGCAATAAAGACAGAGACACAGGAGTCTACACAACAACAACAACTACAAGACTTATTAGAAAAGGAATATGTGTTTATTATATCACCACATTCTGTCAACATATTACATAACACTCTGTGGTTACACCTCACCATCCTGGGGAGGGACACATTGCCACACTGGAGGAGTAACATACATTACCACAGCAAGGGATGAGATCTCATCAATGCATTCTGTATCACCTGTTACATTTACAGATAAATATTGTCATTAATGACCAAAATTTGGTGTCATTCAGACTCAACACTGGGTTCTGAGTTGTTTACTCTCTGTTATATTGTATGATATATAACCAATGTAATATAATATACTATAACACCTTAATAGTTGTGTGTGCGTGTGTATGTTAAAGTGTACAATATTTTATATCCATTATGTTCAATTTTACCAGTCCCAATTGGTAAGATTGTCTACCATGGATATATAATACTGTACACTTTAATATACCCACTCTATTGACAATATGGGTGAAGATTTTTTCTCACTACTGGATTTTTAGCTATATGTGTGTGTGTGTCTGATTGTATGATGACGGGAATATAAGAGGGACCTGTTTATCTTGTCAATTTGCAGCAACTGCCTTTCTGGTCTCTGCTGCTGAAGAGGAGATAACCATGCTGAAATGCATGCATCCACCAGTCAGGTTAGGGAATGCTGCAAGCTGACTCACTGTATTTAACACCTATTTGTCTATAGCAAGAAATTTTCTCCACCATCACAAAATACAGTGAATGGCTTTCTTGTGGGTTCAAATATGCCAGAAGCATATTTGAACTGATACCAAATGTGTGTACACACGCACGTGTGTGTACATCTACCAGACTTTAGAGCCTGGAACCATGTCGAAGATCTTCCTTTATATGGTGGATGTTAGGTATTATAATTTGTTCTTGGTTGAGAACTTCTTTTGCAGTTGCCTCCCTAGAAAGAGGGTCTTAGTGGTTCTACATCAAAGACAAACCCAAACTACGCCTCATCTATGATCTCTTCTTGAATAACTTTGCTATAATTCTTTCTGCAACTTTCAGGTTATCAAGAAAGGATCGCGATGGGTGGAGGGAAAAATACCCCTAGTTAGAGGGAAGTCTCCCAACTAGCCCTCCTTTTAATTATATTCACAGCCATTTTTCATAAAGTGGTAAGTTTCCCTCCCTCTGAAGTGATTCTATTCAAATAGCTCTTTAAATGGGCTGGTCCACATATCATTCACACCAAGCTTATGGAAGGAGTTTACTCCAGTCAAAGAAGACTTCCGAAATAGAGAACATATGACACTCCTTACTCTTCAGTCACTGCTTTTTGAGATGGACTCCTTCCTCATTGATGAGTAGTATCCTCCTCCTTCCTACTGCACTGCTACCATGATGGCATCTGCTTTAGTTAACTAGCTACTTACATTATCACCTCTATCCAATACACTTGTCTCTCCATTCTTCCACTCGGGCCCAGCACCGACCAATATCTCCCATTCTTCCTCTTTTGAACATTGTTTCTTTGTAGTTCTAACCCAGTCAGGTTTTTCCTCCGTATTAAATATCGAGTGACATTCACCATCCTATGAGCACTTGTCAAGGCTACGGTTTCTAACCCTTCCTTAATAATCTTAAAATATTCCCCAGCAAAGAAGGAAGTTTGACTATTCATCAGAAATCATAGAGAAGTCAAAGGATCCATTCTTAATTTCAGGTTTTCAAGTGTAATGTAGTTGAAATCATCTGGTTCCATATTCCAACACCACTCCAGCTTTTATTAGGATTTCTTTGACCTCACTTAGAAGTCCTCACCCATTCTGCTCTGAAGACCAATTTCCCTGATTTCATTATCTTCATCATC
This sequence comes from Octopus sinensis, assembly GCF_006345805.1. Taxonomy (NCBI): domain Eukaryota; kingdom Metazoa; phylum Mollusca; class Cephalopoda; order Octopoda; family Octopodidae; genus Octopus; species Octopus sinensis. Next base: position 19,713,876 of record NC_043010.1, read on the forward strand.
AGAAACGATGAGGTTGAAATCCTTCAAACAAGTTGGTCGCTCTCCTTATCTTGGAAGTTTTCATTCCAACAAATGCTTTTCCAAAAAGAATGTGAAGCACAGAATTGGATTAGCCCATTAAGTATTTGAAAAACAGGGCAAAATAAGCTTTTAAGAACAAATATCTAAGCACTGCCACCCAAAAATTAAACTGATGGTTTACCAAGATGACATCATCTGAACCTCATTATGTGGTTGCAAAACATGGACACTTTACTGGTGGGAAATCAAAAAACTGGAGTGTTTCCATCAACAGAAGCTCTGTGCCATCATCAACAACAAATAGGAGGATTACAAACACCAGCAGATGAAGCATAAAATCAACCCTGATTAAACACCAGCTACAATGATCAAGACTTGTGATTAAAACGTAACAAATGAGATTTCCCTCATTTAATTCTCTTGAATGGATTAATTATGAGGGAAAGGCCATGAGGATGACTCTTTCACTGTTACAAAGATCAGCAAAAAGAAAAATCAGACTTCAAAATGGCTGGAATTGAGATGAAAATGTGGGGAACTGAGGCCTAGAACTGTTCCAACTGGCAGCACTGCATCATCATTGGAACTGACCATGTTTTGAAGTCAGAAGAAAAAGAAAAGTTGAAAAATGTAAAGAAGACAAGACATCTTTCTGCCTTTTGAGTTATCAACGCCAACATGGCGGACCCACTGAGATTGAAGTTCTTTTATACATACATATACACACATATTATATATACACACACATATATATAAATATATATATACACACACACACACATATATATATATATACACACACACACACATATATATATATATATACATATATACACACACATATATATACGGGTGTGTGTGATTGTGTATAGAAGAATATATTAATAAAAGGAATTCCAACCTTGTCTGATTTTCACGTTTTATTTACAATCTTATAATGATATAATATAATATAATATAATAGAATAAAATGAAATAGTAGAATGTTAAATGTTCATTCTGATTGAACTAGTACTTTCATGCATTAAATTCTGCAATCTTCTGAAGATTGCAGAATTTAATGCATGAAAGTACTAGTTCAATCAGAATGAACATTTAACATTCTACTATTTCATTTTATTCTATTATATTATATTGTATCATTATAAGATTGTAAATAAAACGTGAAAATCAAACAAGGTTGGAATTCCTTTTATTAATATATATATACATAAATATATACACACAAATATATATATATACACATATATATACACACACACACACACACACATATATATATATATAGATACACATGGCCTAGTGGTAAAGGCATTGCACCCACGATCTAGTGATCGTGGGTTTGATTTCTGGATTGAGCAGTGTGTTGTGTTCTGTAGCGAAACACTTAATTTCATATTGCTACAGTCCACTCAGCTGTAAACAGCTCACCCCCACAATGGATTAGTCTTCTGATCAGGGGCGAATGTTGGCCTGCTTGTCTTGCTAGTGGGGTGGCAGTATTCAAAAGCTAAAACGATGCAAAGCACACTGTGCCCAACAAGGGTCAATCACATGATCTACACACACACACGTTATTGGTTTGGTCTGAGGGAAAGTGTTGTGCCTATGGCCTCCAAGGCTTGGGTGATCAACTTCAACCTTGTTCCTGTTCAATATTTTGAAGTTGAAAGCTGCAAGAAAGTAATTCCCGTAGACGAACATTCTGTGATGGAAGAGCTGAGCTGGGTAGAAGGGATTAAACAAAGCCAAAGAGGGTGGATATGGTGTAGGGAACTTAAGGAAAGTAAGCCAAAAGTCCCTGGGAGGGGTTGGCAAGAGACAATCAGCTCTGATAAAGCAGGGGCCACTATTTTAGCAATAGGAAAAAAAGCAGAAAGGAAGAGGAGATACAATATGTCTGCCTGAGGGTCAAAGGCTGAAGTTCATTGGCAAGCAATTTTCATATTCAAGGACATCTAAGGAAGAACTGTGTCTTGCTGGTGAGTGAGGAGGGTTCACCATCCTTGTTCTAAATTCTGACACAGCTGCTAACTCCAAATTTGATAGGGCTTATGTTTTGACCCTACATTCAAGCCTCACTTCTGCCTGCTACGTCCACAAGGTTCCTAATGTAATATTGGTGACCATCAGAAAAGCTAAAGTATAATTCAATCTCATGGTCACACCCTACCCCAATATCAGTCATGTTAGCATGATTGATACTGGGGTGTCAGTCATGTTAACATGATTAAAGTAAAACAAAAATACAATGTCACTCACATCCACATTAAGAGTAAACTACAAACTCATTCCTGTTCAAATTAAGGGTACACTCCCATTACACCAGCCAATAAGGGAACCTCTATGTGGTTGAATGACTCTCTAGAAACAGCAGCAAAATATCCCTCAAATCACACATTCAGCACAAAAGTGAAAGGACACATTGGAGGACAGTATAGGTTTAAATGGGTCTGGAAAAGAAAAAAGGATAACATGGCCATGGTTAGAATGTCTTTGATCACAGGTCAGCCTAATAGTGGTTGACCTAGGGTGAAACACCACCATTTCACTGCCATTCACATTGTTGTTGGTGGTGATGATGATGATGATGATGGTGATGATAAAAAATACAACAGCAACAACATAAAAATAAAACTGAAGGTTCTGCTTTAATGGCTGCCTCACATAAAAAACAAAGTAAAAATATAAACAAAAAGAGGGGGAGGTAATGCAGTTTATACATACAGAGAGGGGGAAAGATAGAGAGAGAGTGTGTGTGTGTGCAGAAGTGTATATCGTTATGTGAATATACAGTCATCTACATAAATATATAAATGCATACAAACAGGAGTATCTATTAATTTATTTACTCATGATTCGAATGAGTTGCTACTCAGAGTTACTTGGTTTGATTGCAAACCCTTCGGACGACAGCAAAATGATATTTTGTTGTCATCCAACAGATTGCATCTGAGTGAGAAACTCAGAGTTGCAACAGCATGAATTACCAGTTTCATTGACATCAAAACAAAATCCTTTAAAACATTTATTGAATATTCTTGCTTGTGAAACCAAAACTCTGCGTGTGTGGGTGTGCATGTGTGTGTGAGGGTGCATGTGTGTCTTGCTATTTAAAGAGGAATCTGTCCACCACTGAAACCACCATCAGAATGTCCGTTCCCTACATTCGCACTTTGTGGATGGGGAGTGGAGAAAGAAGCAGTGTAGGTCCCACTGCAGTGATATGTAAATATACAGGACATTACCTCCTCAATGTCAGACAAAAGGTGAAAGGTTAAGAGCAAAGAGGGCTCTCCCTGTGTTTGAGAAAAACTGACAGATCAGCAAGCGGGTATGTCCATACACACACACACACACACAGAAATAAAATGACTGTGTACCTAGCTGTAAGCATATCCTTTGACTGGTTCCTAACATGGCACTGTGGCCATGCTGGGGCATTGTCTTTTAAGGTTCATTTCATTACATTGACTCCATTATTTCTTTCATTGTGCTTTGGGGAATGATGACGGTAAAGTGGAGCTAAGATTGAAATCAGAACACTCGTTATTAATTCTGTCGCACACCTTGCTGCTTCTGCTGTCAACCTACCATAAATATACGGCAGGTTACAGTTTGTAAATAAAAGGTAGTACCCAATACATGACACAGTACTTATATATATATATGTATATATTAACATACAGAGACACACTTATGGTGAAGATAGAAAGCCAATCCAGCCATGGAGACTATAGGTGGTGAAACCCACAAAAACAAAACATGGTTGAATGTAGGAGAATGTAATGAGAACATAAGGAGCTTCGTTGCTCAGAAAGTTCATCATAGTTTGGATAGAGAAGAAATATGCTGGGAACATCTCAAGATGGAGAGTTCCTTGAAACACAGAGAAAGGGAATCTTCAGATTCGTATGGCCCTTGGTAAAAGCTGGGTCTGAATTTCAGAGAAATGTTAAATGCATGGAGATAGACTTTCAGTTTGACCAAAACCCCATCCACAGATGTGAGTGTCCTGACTCTGAAGGAGGATGTAATAAGTTTGTCCAAACACAGGATAAAATTTAAAGACCAAATTTAATTTCTAAGCAACTCAGCCCCTGGATGTCATCAAGTATTTATGTATATATTTCACACTCACTAATATCTTTGTTTTTAATTGGTTTTACACCAAATTACAGCCAGCATAACTGACTGACCACCTACACAGTTAAACAAACAGAAAAAACAAAAACATGGTACAGAATACACAAAGATATTAAGTGTGTATGTGTGTGTGTGTACATGCACAAACTAGTTACCAGTTCAAACATGCTTGAGGCATATTTGAACCCATAAGATAGCCATTCACTGTATTTTGAATGGCTTTATTATGAGTTCAAATAGGCCTCAAGCATATTTGAATTGACAAGAAGTATCTATTTATGCTGTCACCCTGTATATAAGTTTATTTATACACATACATAAATATATATATACATACATAAATATATATAAATATATATATACACACATATATATATATGAGACTTATGTCAAAATGTATGTAAACATGAATAAGTGAAAATAAGAACCTACTCTATCACAGTATAACACAAATTGCACTAACACAGCAATATAGCAGTGGTTTATCAGTGCAGCCAGGGGACCAACAGCTGCACCTGTAATGCATCATCAGTGTAGTGCAGTGCTGTGTCTCCCACTGCCGCCTGTAAGAGTGGTGGTGCATTGGTGAGCAATGCACCATTGTTTGCACTGCTTTGCTGCAGTGGTACTGCAAAGGAAGCCTGGGATCCAGCCCCAAGACACATGTGGTCAGTAAAAGGAAGATATACATGACAATTGGTCATTATGGTGGTGGTGTTGGTGGTGGTGGCAGCAACATCTGCAGAGTTTGGATTAACTGTCAACTTTATTGTGCTTATGGGCCGACCCTACTGATGGGGAGTGGTGATGGTGGTAGCTAGGGTGATGATAATTGTTACAGAGGACCAATAGTAGTTTTGGTGGTGGCCATGGTGATGCTTATGTGGTGGTAGTGTTGGTGGGTGGTAGTGGTGGTGATGTGGAATTAGGACAACTATCTTTCGTAGTGATGCTGACTACATAGAAAAAGTTGTCTTGCCTCAAAATACACTGATATCATGCTATACTCTATCAGCTCTGTACCTACTCCTTCCATCATCATCACTGGAGACAGGTACCAATACCCCATGTGACAGGCTTGTTAATGGTTGAGAATTCTCTGCAGGAAACCAATGGTAACCTTGTTAACACACAAATAAAGAATATTTATCCACCAGTGCAGTGTTGAACACTCATTCGCACTGTTCAATATTAGCATGTCTGTGTACGTGTGTGTGCACATACATAAATATACATACATATATACATATATATATATATATATATATATATACATATAAATGTCATATGACAAAAACAAGTGCTCAACACCACATTGGTGGATAGAATTTATTTATTTGTGTCTTAAGGCTACCATTGGTTTCATGTTAAGAAAATATCTTAATATCTTAATTTTTCAAGCTGATGACATGGAGGAATAGTGTTCATCTCCATTTGGGTGTTTTCATTCAAAATGGAGACGAACATCATCCCTCCATGTGATCGGCTTGAAAAATTGTTAAGGATATTAAGATATATTTCTTAACATGAAAACAATGGTAGCCTTAATACACAAATAAAGATATATATATATATATATATATATAACAGTGAACATGTGATGAGAATGATACTGCCATGCCACAATCTCCTATTAACACATACAGTATAAACTCAATATTACAATGAACCAATATTTACCCTATATCATTTCAGTATTAACACTGTAATAGTCCAATATCAGCTGCATAAGTTTAATCCAATATTAACTTAATATTAGTCTAATATTAATACTGTTTAAACCCAATATTAACAGAATAATAACTCAATATCAACATACATAGAGCCAATATCGGCACAGTATCAACCCAATATTAATGCCACATTAATTCAATATTAACACAATAATAACCCAATATTGGTTTCAAATTTTGGCACAAGGCCAGCAATGTCAGAGGAGGGAATAAGTCAATTATATCAACCCCCAGTACTCAACTGGTATATATTTTATTGAACCCAAAAGGAAAAGTCAACCTTGGTAGAATTTGAACTCAAAATGTATAGATGGATGAAATGCTACTAAGCATTTTGCCCTGCATGATAACGCGTCTGCCAGCTCACTGCCTTATATTAACCCAGTAGCACTTTGTCAGTTACAACGACGAGGGTTCCAGTTGATCTGATCAATGGAACAGCCAGCTCGTGAAATTAACGTGCAAGTGGCTGAGCACTCCATAGATATGTGTACCCTTAACGTAGTTCTCGGGGGAAGATTCAGCGTGACACAGCGTGTGACAAAGCTGGCCCTTTGAAATACAGGTACAGCAGAAACAAAAAGAAAGAGAGAAAGTTTTGGTGAAAGAATACTGCAGTCTGGGAATCGAAACTGCCATCCTATGACTGCAAATCTGCTGCCTTAACCACTGGGCCATTGCGCTTCCACATAAACCCAGCATTAATATGGTATTGACATAGCGGCAAATACAATGAATGTAACAAATGCAGAATGAATTCGCTTTTAATACTCACTATGTCCTCTCCTTACCAAACACCCCACCACTACACACTCTACCAGACATCGCTGTACAATACTACAGTTAAGGCACCACCACACAGCACTATGTGAGGGTGCAAGGGGGAAGTATAAGAAGCTTTTATCCAATGACAATGATGATGATGAATACTGCAGGGGGGGGTGAGGAGGGGGGCGTAATAAAAATGATAACTTCTGAGCTATAACCACAATAACCAAGGTCCACCAATGATGTGGAGGAAGGATTGTGACAATAGCATCAACAGCCCCCAATAAGATATTTTATTCTAAAGTCAGCCCCCCCCCCTGCACCCATCGCCCACCCCACCCCGGCAGAATTCAAACTCACAATGTAACAGGGATGTGATAAAATACACCAAGACAACACAGGTCACCTGATGAAAGTTCGTCTCTGCCTGCTCCTCTTCCCTGGTAGAAAGATTCATGTGCATAAGTGTATATACATATATGTGTGTGTGTGTGTGTGTGTGTGTATGTATGTATGTGTGTATGTATGTATGTATGTATATATATATATATATATATATATATATATACACACATACACAGTCACACACACATAGATACATGTGTATGTGCATATATATACATATATGAGTGAGTGTGTTGTTTATGTATGAATGTATAAAGAGGAAATGGTCAACCAACTACAGTTGTATAAAATACAAATTCCAATATTGCTAATGGTGATGCCAACGTTATTTTTATGTCGGACTATAGCTTTTTTCAATTAGTTGTTTTGTACCAGTATATACCTGGTACTTATTTCATCCACCTTGAATTGAATTCAGGATATGAAAGGCTGTAACTAAATCCGGAAAGCTATTTAGTCTGGTGCTCCACCATAAGTGCCAACACTCCATTGTTTCCACTGTAAGACAAGCATAACAGTCACCAGATCATCAGTGTCACAATTCTGCCACTACTCACCCATTACTGCCATTTCTTCCACCATAACATAGGTGGCCACATAATTGGTGGGGCAGGGAAATAGTCAAATTACTCCCATCCCCAGAATATGACGTGCTTTCTTTATCGACCGATCCCACGGACGGAAAGATGAAAGGCAAAGTCGCCCTCAGTACGATTTACACTTTAAATGTAAAAGAATGCTATTAAATAATTCTCTATTCCCAAATCACTAAATTCTTCAGCATTAACCAACAATCCTCCACACAGGGTGCAATGCTAAACCAATTCTTTGTCATTATTGAATAATTTTTCATTTCTGCCAACCACCATCGTTTTAATAATAATAAAAATGATAATAATGGTTCCAAATTTTGGCCCAAAGCCAGCAAGTTCGGTGGTAGGGGTTAAATTGATTACATCAACCCCTGTGGTCAACTGGTACTTGTTTTATCAACTCTGGAAAGATGAAAGGCAAAGTTGACCTCGGCGGATTTTTGAACTCAAAATGTAAAGACAGACGGAATGCCGCTAAGCATTTTTTGCCCAGCATGCGCACAATCCTGCCAGCTCGCTACTTTAAAACGACAACAACAACAACAACAACAATGATGATAATAATAATGATAATAATAGTAATCAGAAGCTTCCAGAAAGTGAAATGTAAAGAAACACCAAGGCTTAAACTAGTCTTCAACTTCCATCTTACCGTTTCCTCTCATTCATTTTCTTCACATTTCAGTGGACACCAGAGAGAGAAAGAAAAAAAAAGGAAGAAGGAAATAACAAAAAAGCAAAAAAAAAAACAACAAAAATGCACAGGAAATATCACCCTCCTTCTGCCCCCCACCCTCCACCACCATCGTCATCCTTCTCTCATCTTCATACCCCCCTACTGCTGCTGCTGGTGTAACACTGTTCTTTTTCTGTTTGTCTGGTTTAATGTTTATTTTTCTTTTCTTTTTTTTCTGCCTTTTTTCTTCACAAATTAGTATTTTTTTTAAAAGAAAAATGTTTTTTTTAATTGTTGTTGTATTTTTTGCAATATTTTATATATTTTTTTTACATATCAAACAATTATTATTATTATTATTATTATCATCACTCATCATCGTCAAGTGTGGTGAATTTTATGTTTTTTTTACGTCTTGTGGGTTTTTTTTACATTGAATTTTTGTTGCAAATTTTCTTTTTTTTTTCTTTATATCACTATTTACAAATTTGTTGAATTTATTATTATTATAATTATTATTAGTATTAATTATTAATTATTATCATTATTAATATTGCATACACACACCCAAACACTCAACTACACATACACATGCATACATGCTTACACACACACGTGTGTAGACGTGCACGTGTAAGTGTGCGTGCATGTGTGTGTATGAGTCTGCCTATGTGTGTAAGTCTGTACATGTGAGTGCATGTGTGTGGGTGTATATATGTACACTAAGCGTTGCTATATACATGCATCGGGATGTGATTGGTGTATATGTCTTCGGTGTTTGTTTTTGTCACTTTTGTTGGGTTCACAGCTTTGTTTACGTGGATTACCTGCAGAAAATGGAAAAGAAACAACAGCTATTAGACACGGATAGAGAGACGGGCAACATTGGAAAACAACAACAAAAAAAGCAAGGCAACAAGGGAGCCTCTACATCCAACCATCTTCTGCTCTGGGGAAGCATTGCTTTCATGAAAATCTTGCCATCATCATCATCATTTATCGTCTGCTTTCCATGCTGGCATGGGTTGGATGGTTTGACTGAAAGCTACGGTGCTGCACCAGGTTCCAACCTACTTTGGTAAAGTTTCTACGGCTGGATGCCTTTCCTAATGCCAACTATTCCAAGAGAGTAGTGGGTGTTTCTTATGTGCCATTGACATGACACCGATATCAGCCACAACTACAATCTCACTTGGCTTGACAGGTCTACACAAGCTTGGTCTATCACCAAAAGTCTTGGCCCCCTGTCACTGCCTCCATGAGGCCTAAAGCTCAAACTGTACTTTTCATGTGCCACCAACACGGGTGCCAGTCAGACGCGACTGCGATTTCACTTGGCTCGACAGAGTAGCCACAAGCACAGCATTCTCTTGTTTCAGGGATTACACTTCAATGCTTATTATCTTTTTTATAAGCCTGGGTACTTAATCTGCCAGTCTCTTTTGCTGAGCTGCTAAGTTACAGAAACATAAACACACCAACATCAGTTGTCAAGATGGGGTGGGGGACAAACACAGACACAAAGTCACACACACACAGACATGTCCCACTCATGCTAGCATGGAAGGTGGACGTTAAATGATGAGAATGATGGTGATGATATATATAGTAAATAATATAATAGCATATATAGGTATAAGACATCACCAATGGTGCAAATAACACGAAATACGTAAACAAACGATATAAAAATGGAAAACAGGACAAGTAAACACAGAGAAAGGAACCTTCATCAGTTGTCGGCTGTTTATCTACTCTTCATTTCTATGGCTGGAGGCCTTTCCTAACACCATCCACTCCAAGAGTGCAGTGGGCATTTCTTACGTGCACCCATTTCCAAGTAATGATATATATACAGTGGGCTTCTTTCAGTTTCTGTCTACCTAATCCACTCACAAGTCTTTGGTTGGCCTGAATCTATAATAGGAGACACCCACATAGTGGGACTGAACCCAGAACCATGTGGTTGGGAAGCAAGCATCTTACCATGACAGCCATAACTGCGAAGTTTCATAGCAAAAGGTGTATTTAATCGTTAGCCTCTATGTAATGTGGAAGTTGAAGGGAAATTAGTACAATGCAAGATTTTCAAGCCGGCAGCACTTTCATAGCCTGGGTGATGCCAGTTGTAATTCAGTGTGCTAGAAATAGCAATGAAATCCCACTTACACCATATTCTGTTGACTTAATGTGATCCTACACAGTGTGGGGAAAAAAAGAAAAATAAACGATGGGATGTTTACAGTTGGAATGCCTTTTGATCCTCACAGCCAACCTTGGGCTAAATAACAGCAACATGATCATCATCATCATCATCACTATTCGATGTCCATTTTTCATGCTGGCATGGGTGGGATGGTTTGACAGGAGCTGGCAAGCCAGAGAACTGCAACAAGCTCTGATGTCTGCTTTGAGATGGTTTCTATGGCTGAATGGCCTTCCTGTTTCGTTCCACTTTGCAGAGGGTACAGGGTGAATTTTTTTTTTTCATGTGGTACCATCACCATCAAGGTCACCAAGTAACTTATAAAGACAAAACCAAAATTGATTAATTAATTGCTATGATTTTATTTTGATTTAATTAGAAGTTCAATGGTGAGGAGTCCATCTTCAGGAACTTCAACGTTGTTGGAAGAATAGAGAACATTTAACCTCATGTTAGAGGTTTGGCCTCTACTTCCAACAGAGTGGATTCCACTCAGGGGCCAGGTGGTAGTGGTGGTGGTGGTGTAAACCAAGTAAAGAAGTCTGCTATCCAACAACAGGAATGGTCTCTGATAGATTCCACCAAAAAATGTTCAACCATTGAATTTCACTGTGTCGTAAAAGGGGATTGAAATGGGAGCAGCATGATTTATAAAGGGTACTTCTCCATTATACAACTCTACCTGCATTCTTTTGGTTCCATGAAATGGGTCAGTAGACATGCAAAGGAGGAATTGGTAACCCAGAGGAGCTGGAACTGTGGGGTTAGCATTGCTAGAATTGGGGTCATACAGTCCCAAATACAAACCTACTCAATCACAATGGTGCACTGATATAGCACATAACAGCAGTCAGGCACACTGTTGCACTAAGAACAATATAGTAACTATCAGTGCAGCAGTTATGCACATTGGTGCACTAAATGCAAGATATGAATAGTTAATGCAGCAGCACAGTGATGCAGTGACACACTTACAGAGCAGTGTTTTATTTGTGCAACAAAAAGTGCACACCATTTGTCTTTGCACTTGTTTCCCTCCTTCTGTCTAAAATTAAGCTTTATAACCATCCAACCCATGCCAGCATGGGAAACAGATGGATGATGATGATGATAATCACTATTGTTAATGAAAAACAATTAATGACTGCAACTTATACACCATCAGTCTGTGTGGCTGCTATGAGGTTCCACACCACTACTTCACAGTTAAGTAACAACTGATTTAAGGGCTGAAAGCCAACCCCACCACTACAAAATAAAAAAAAACAGAAAAAATATGCCCTGCGTGTGTTGGACAGTTTGACAAGAATTAGCAAAGCAGGATCCACACCAGGGTCCACTGTCTGTTTTGACTTGGTTTCTACAACTGGATGCCCTTCCTAATGCTAACAACTTTATAGGGTGTACTGGGTGGTTTTCACATGACACTAGCACCAATACTTTTAATGTGACACCATCACCAGAGATATTTATATATATTATATATATATAATTTATAGATAGATAGATAGATAGATAGATAGATATATCATCATCATCGTTTAACGTCCGCTTTCCATGCTGGCATGGGTTGGACGAATGACTGAAGGCTGGCGAACCAAATGGCTGCACCAGGCTTCAATCTTGATCTGGCAGAGTTTCTACAGCTGGATACCCTTCCTAATGCCAACCACTCTGAGAGTGTAGTGGGTGCTTTTTACATGTCACCGGCACGAGGGCCAGTCAGGCAGTACTGGCAACGACATCGCTTGAATCTTTTTACACATGCCACCGGCACAGGTGCCAGTAAGGCGACGTTGGTAACGATCACGCTCAATTGGTACCCTTTTACGTGCCACCGGCATGGAATCCAGTTGGCTGCTCTGGCAACGATCACGCTTGGATGGTGCTCGAGTGCCAGTAATGCGATGCTGGTAACGATCACGCTGGAATGGTGCCTGGAAGCCAGTTAGCCGCTCTGTCGATGATCACACTCGTATGGTGCTCTTTGCACCCCGCTAGCACAGACGCCAGTCATCAAATTTGATTTTGATTATTGATTTCACTTTCCTCAACAGGTCTTCACAAGCAGAGAAGGAAAAGGTACGTATAAGTGGGCTGGTAACGCCCCTGGTATAGGCCACGAGATAGATATACATAAACAACAACATCAACAACCTAAAGAGAATTATATAAAAGGCTGTCCATTTGTCCTTTTGATACTCACCTAAAGATACGAGGGCACTGGCAATAGCCAGCCCTGATTGATTACTCGGAGTATAGTCCTCATCACCACAGGGGAGCTGGACAAGGAGCGACAGTACTGCTGCCTTTTGACCATTTAATGGTTCTAATGCAATTGGGCTTGGTTTATTGCTCACCTGGAAAATAGAGAAATACATATTAGAGACAGACCCTGAACTAGGACATGAGGGTGGATAACGATGTGTATGAGGGTGGATGCTAGTAGATAACAAGGTGGACAGTTGCAAGTATGAAGGTGGATACTAGGGAATGATAATTCAGAGATGAATTTAGCAAGTAGGCAATCATCGACGTTCATTGTCAGTCCCCTCCTGTTTACTCTATAGTTCCAAGAGAGAAGAGTTCAAGAAGGACTGATGTAATTCTTATAAATGAATCAGTCAAAGAATCAGAGTAAAAATTCCAGCGTGGAAGCAACGTTTAGAATAAAAGATAGCTGAAAGTAAAGACAGCAACAACAAAAGATTTAACAAAATTTTGCTGCCATTTGAGAAGGCAGATAAGGTGTAGAGAGGGAACCTAAATACTTTAACCAATGTAAACCATAGATATATATACAAGGGGGTGCTGAAAAGTTCCTGGCTATCATGAAAGACCTGGTTGGAGACCCAACTTTCCAAGTTCTTTTACAGGGCTTAGAAAAACTGAAGGACTGCTGCAATAAGTGTGTGAATCTGAGAGGGGAATATGCTGAATAAAATCATAATTAACTGATTCTCCTTTACCCAAAGTCAGGAACTTTTCAGCAGTCCCTTGTATGAGAGGTGACAGGGACACAAGGCAGGTTAATATAGGAGAACATCATGTAGCAGATATACAGGAAGTTAGTAATAAGTGCTGGTGCTTCATATGGCAGGCTACAGGAGAGGCTGAGGAAAAATAAGCATGTTTCTATATGGGACAAATGTAAGGTATACCAGGCCATAGTGCTTCCTTCCATCCCTGCTGTATGGAGCTGAAATCTGGACAGTCTATAAAGCTCAAGTAGACAAGTTACATGTGTGTATGATGGGACAGCTATGATGAATTATGAATGTATAACACACTGACAGGATCAGGAATCAAGAGATCCGACAGTGTGTTGGTCTCCTCTTCGATCACCTCTGTCTACGCCAGATCCTTCGTGTCCGATGGTATCACTTTGCCTCCAACAATTCGGTGCAACACCAGTACAGAATCACCTCCCTCCGACAAGTCATCCCAATGAGACGCCTGCGTTGGCTGGGTCATTCCCTCCGTCGTCAACCAGGAGAATTCATCTACAAAGCAATTGCCCCAGCTCCCCTTCAGGGTTGGCGAAAGCAATATGGTGGACAACGAAAAACCTGGCTGATGACGATCAAGGCTGATCTGGAACCCAACCTAGGCCCCCATATCTACGGCATTCACCACTGGAATAAGGAGTGGTTGGAGATCATGCGGTCGTTAGCCTCAAATTGCCAGGTCTGGTCGGCGTTTGTGAGAGATGCAGCATTGAGGATGAATGAAGTCAACTCAACCCACCCCGGGTGAATGCTGTCTCAAGTCAAGTGTTGGTCTCTGCTTTCTATGATGGAAATCTTCATTGATAGAAATTTACACAGGGTGGACAACAGCAGACTCTGCAGACAACTGCTTTACTCCCAATAACGCAAAAGGAAAGAGAAACCATGGAAGACCTGGACGGAGATTCAAGGATACTGCAAAAAGGAAGATGAAGTGGAAAGGAATTGATAGTAATAAACAGAAACAAAAGTAAAAACTGACCAGTGTGGAAAAAGCTTCTCAAGTCATGCCTAAGTCATGAGCAGACATAGTCACGATGACTGACTGCAGATAGATCTGATTGAAGAGTAGCTGTGAAATGGATTCTTCCAAAGAGCCTGGAAGTTCACTAGAGGCAGTTAACAGCTTCTGTTAACTGGGTGACATGATCAGCAAAAGAAGTGGATCTTGGAAAGTACAGTAACAAAGGAAACAGGGGTGGACAAAGTTCAGGGATCTGTTGTCTCTGTTAGCAGTAAAAGGCTTCTCTCCCTGGGTGAGGGGTGCATTGTATAATATTTGTATATGAAGTGCAAAGTTGCAGGGTAGAGAGATATGGGAGTTGAATATGGAGGACTTGAAAAGAAAGATGTGAGAGATTTTAGAGTGAATAAATGATGGAGCCCAAATGAGTTGAGAGAAAAACAGGGCAAAAAGGAATGAGATAAAGTGGGAGAGAAGACTGCATCAGTATGGGATGCATATGGAGGATGGCAATTACAGAAAGAAGTACAGAGCTTTTAAATCAGGCAGGGGCAAGCTTTTTGAGAAGAAAGCCACATGGAATATGATTCATCATCGGAGTGAAACACACTATTGGAAATATTCCAGGTAATTTTTCATTAGGTGTGCCATTCAGGAAGTCCTATAGGATGCAGTTTGTCCATGATGAATTTAAACACCTGCATTGGTCCCACATAAATGCATCTGTTCCAGTGTTGTGTAAATGAACCTAGTCCTCTCTGTAAAGCGATTGGCATTAGGATGGGCATCCAGCCATAGAAACCATGCCAAAGCAGACAACTGGAACCTGGCCAGCTCCTGTCAAACTGTCTAACACATACCAGCATAGAAAAAGGAAATTAAATGATGATGATGATGATGAAATGTATGGAAGAGGAAGACTGAGGAAGAAAGGGGACAGAGTAACCAGGGCTAATCTCAGGTTGGTATACCATAAAAAAGAAGAGAAAAGGCAGCAATAAATGTTGAGAGACTGGACAGGAGATTATCCATTTAATCCAGGCTAGAATAGGAGAATGGAGAGAAATGAGGATGGCTTAATAACCATTGTCTCTGCCACAAGTCTTCTGTTCAAGTATGGCATGGCTTGGGGAAGTCGTCACAGACCAGAGTCAGCTCTTATTTGGAGTCACCGAGCTCCAAGACAAATTGGAGCAATATATTGCACTTAGGCAGAGGCAGCATTATGCATGTATATATGAGTGGGTATACATTTATCTATGTGTGTATATATATATATATATACATACACACACGCAAGTTTATGTATATATATATATATATATATATATATATATGTATGTCTGTGAGTATATATATATATATATGTATGTATGTATCATTGTTATTCTGCAAAAGTGTTGTATGTCCAAAATGTTGCTTTTTCAGAAAATGAAAAAATATCGAAAAACTGTATCTTGGCATCTGAAGCAGCTGGACATACGATAGTTTGACCAAAAGAATCAGCTATTGCAAACAAAATCAAATATTGATAAAAAAAAATGCATATACACACACACACGCACACTATGTTGTTGATAAGTTGTAGTTGCTGCCAGATCCAAACTAATTGAAGTTCAGATTTCTAACTAGACATTATCTGTATAAGTGTATGTGTATATATATATATATATACACATGTATGTATACAGTGTTGACCTATAGCATTTATAAGGTAATTATTAAAAATGTTCAGCATCCTGCATCAATAATAACAATACGTGTGTGTGTGTGCAGGTGTGGGTGGAGGGAGGTAGTGGAGGAGGAATTGGCACCGTCCATGACCACCGCAGCCAAAAGTTCAGATGAACACAATGTAAATAAATCAATAATGATATTGTAATGGAAAACACTAATCAACATTATCATTTCATAAGTAAGAGGCTGAGGAAAAGGTTGACACACACACAGACACACACACACACAAATATATATATTTATACACATGCATATGAAGAAATATGTATACACATGTATGTATATGTGTATATGAGCGTAAGCATGTATGTATGTATGTATGGTATGTGTGTGTGCATGTATATATATATATATATTGTGTGTATGCATGCATATATGGTTGTGTGTGTGTATGGTATGTATGTGAGGGTGTGGATTTAGTAGACAGAAACTGAAAGGAGACCATCATGTGTGTGTGTCTTTGTGCCTGTCCACCCACTGACCCTGCTCCGCCACTACTTGACAATTGGGGGTCAGTTCATTTATGCCGGACACAGTAGTTTGGGAAAGAAGACCAAGAGAAAAGGAATCGAGTTAAGAAAAAAAAAGCCTGTGCTGGGGTTGATTCGTTCAACTAAACCCTTCAAGGCAGTGCACCAGTATGGCCAGAGTCCAATGCCTGAAACAAGTCAAAGATAAAGATATATACATACAAGCCCACCCACCCAGACACACATACATATATATATATATATATAATATATATATATATATATATCATCATGATCATTTAACGTCCGTTTTCCATGCTAACATGGGTTGGACGGTATACACACACACACACATACACACACACGTTTTCTTCCTTAACAATCAGCAGAAGTCAGAGAGTGACTCAAGAGGACTGAAAGTGTCAAGTGTTAGCACTAATCATACATGCCAAAACACGAAACTCTCAGCCCCTGAGTTACTCGGCTGCTTCTGCTAAATATTTATATCATCATCATCATCATTATCGTTTAACGTCCGCTTTCCATGCTGGCATGGGTTGGACGGTTTGACTGGGGGCTGGTGAGCCAAGTAGCTGCACAAGGCTCCAATCTGATCTGGCAGTGTTTCTACAGCTGGATGCCCTTCCTAATGCCAACCACACCATAAAGTGTAGTAGGTGCCTTTTATATGTCACCGGCACACGCCACGACTACAATTTTATTTATATATATATATATCTTTTATCTTTTACTTGTTTCAGTCATCTGACTCTGACCATGCTGGAGCACCACCTTTTTAGTTGAGGCCAGTACCCACTGACTGGCTCAGATGCCAGGACCGCCTGACTGGCTCCTGTGCCAGGGGCACGTAAAAGGCACCATCCGAACATGGCCGATGCCAGTACTCTGTGCCGGTGGCACATAAAAGCACCCACTACACTCTCGGAGTGGTTGGCGTTAGGAAGGGCATCCAGCTGTAGAAACTTGCCTGATCAGACTGGAGCCTTCTGCAACTGTTAGCTCTCCAGACCTCAGTCAAACTGTCCAACCCATGCCAGCATAGAAAGCAGACGTTAAACAATGATGACGATGAATCAACCCTAGTAATTTTTTTTTTAAATCCTGGTCCTTATTCTCTCAGTCCAAACTGCTCAGTTACAGGGACGTAAACAAACCAACAATGGTTGTCAAGTGGTCGAGTAGAGGACACACACTGACACAAAGACACACACATATAGATATACATATATACAATGGGCTTCTTTCAGTTTCCATCTACCAAATCCACTCACAAGGCTTTTGGTCAGCTTGGCTATAATAGAAGACACTTGCCCAAGATGCCATGCAGTAGGACTGAACCCAGAACCATGTGGTTGGGAAGAAAACTTCTTACCACACAGCTACATCTGTGCTTGTATATACACAAGCACAGCCTGATGTGAGAATTTCTACTCAAGAGTATTAACGACCATGTTATATGATTGATAGATCCTCATAAAACTAATTAACAAAATAATCTTAGCACCAGAAATAATTATGCTCTACGCTTCTGTATTGAGTACCCTTTCCGCTTATATGTAAACTCAAACATACGAGTGTGAGTGTGTGTGTGCATGCATGTGTTAGACATAAATATAATTATATAGATGAAGAAACCTGCAGAAATGCTTATATACATATCAACACAGAACTACGTACAAATGTATGTGTGAGTATATATATATATATATATATATATATACACACACACACACATACATGTATATACACACATATATATATGCATGTGTATACACATATATATACATATGCATGTGTATACACATATATATACATATGCATGTGTATACACATATATATACATATGCATGTGTATACACATATATATATATGCATGTGTATACATATATGCATGTCTATACATACAGTATATATATATATAATGTATGTATATAGAATACATCCAGATGTCTATGTATATGTAGAGATGTGTTGCCGTGTGTGTGTGTGTGTTGGCCAACAGCCAATCCATTGTAAGTCAATTACCACAATAAAACGGCATTAGAACATTGATTATAATCATGTGGGGTTGGGGTGAGGTGGAGGTGCATGTGAGGCGGGTGAAAATGGCGGCAACAGAGACAGTATCTGGGACTGATGTCTGTGTGTGTATAGATAAGAGTGGTGTGTATGTGTGTATATATCATCATCATTATCATTTAGCATCCATCTTCCATGCTGGCATGGGTTGGACAGTTCGACCGGAATTGAGAACCTGGAGAGCTGCACAAGGTTCCGGTCTGATTTGGCAGGGTTTTTTATGGCCAGATGCCCTTCCTAACACCAACCATTCCAAGAGTGTAATGGGTGTTCTTAATGTGCCACTGGCATGGGTGCTTTTACATTCCACCAGCAAGGGTTCTGTGCCTAGAGAAATATGTATTGCAAGGATCTTTATATTCGTGTGTGTGTGTGTGGGTGTGTATGTCTGATCCTCCTCCTCATCATCATCATCTAACATACATTTTCCATGCTGGTATGTGTTGGACAGTTGAACAAAATCCAAAAAGTCACAGGACCATATTGAGCTCCAGGGTCAGCTTTAGGCATGTGTGTGCTTTTGTGGTATTCATTTGAGAAAATATGCCTGTAGACTGGTCCACAGGTGAGGCATTTAAAAGTCATGGTGATGAGATCAAATCCTTGCTTTGCACAATGTGTTCCTAACACTACAATATTACATTGAAAGTGGTTACTACTACTACTACTACAGCCCCCATTACATAGGACTGACTATCACCTCAACTTCTACAATTACTACCACCAGCACATGGAGGTGACCACTGGTCCCCTATAAATAACATCAACACCCTTAAAAATACCAGTACCCCCACCACTACTACTACTACTACAACTAATACTACTGCTTCTACTACCATCACCACTACTGCTACTACTACTACTACTACTAGATTATGGTGACCATCACAACTGGAAGATAAATAAAATCAACAAAAATGTAATCCAAGTTGAAAATCCTTTATCCAAAACTCCAAAATCTTTTTGAATGCTGATTTGACGCCACAAACGGAGAATTCCACACAAAGTCCTGGCAAGGTTTCCCATGAACAGCCGTTGTATGCCATTATGACATGTGTCCTTACCTGCTTCGATAGGGGCTTCTCCTCCACCCTACCCCAGCTCAGGTGAGCTGATTGCTTGGCAGCTATCACAATAAAACCTTTGCTCTCTTCGTTACTCATTGTGATTCCTGCTTGGTGGTGTGAAGATGTTGGAAATGTTGAAAGGGCTTGGAGATAACCCCACAGGTAACACTGGTTGTTTGTGGGGTTTTCTTTTGGTTTTGGGGTTTTTTTTCCTTCCTTCTAATTTTTGTACAGTAAAGCACAAAACATTATTTTTATGTGAAATCTGAATATCAGTGTAACGCAATTTGCTATCTTTTATCTCAACATTTTGGCTGATATACCTTCCAGCCTTCATGAGGTATCTTGGGGAAATTTTGAACCTGGGTTCTCATTCCTAAGGTATTTTTTGATGTTATTATTATTATTATTAAGGTCACTGCCTGGAATCAAATTTGGAACCTTGGGGTTAGTAGCCTGTGCTCTTAACCACTACACCACAGGCATATGGCTTTGTGGGTAAGAGCGCAGACTATGAACCCCAAGATTCCAAGTTCGATTCCAGGCAGTGATCTGAATAATAATAACATCAAAAAATACCTTAGGAATGAGAACCCAGGTTCAAAATTTCCCCAAGACACCTGATGAAGGCTGGAGGGTTTATCAGCCGAAATGTTGTGTTAACAGCAAACAAGATGAGGACAAATATCCAGCAAGTGTAAATAATGTATAAAAAATACTCCAAAATAATAAAAAAAACCCCATCAAATATCTGCATTGCATCAGTCCCAGGAATTTCAAATAAAGCATTCCCAACCTGTGGTTTTGCAAATTGCTACCGAGAATTTGTTGATATGAGAGGAATTCATTCCCTTTGACCCATCCCCTAAATCCTGAGTTAATGGTCAAAGGTCAGTAGTGAGGATGAGAAAGAAAAAAAAAAACAAACTTACCTTTTTCTTCTTTCGATAATCCTGTTTTTCCTTTTTCTCGGCAATACAGCCATCCACTCGTCTTTCAATATCAATGGAGACCACAGCAAATGGGCGACTGGCCATCTGCTCCAGCTCAGCAAACATACGCTGCAAAAAGGAAACACAGCGATTAGGGCAACTGGAAAAGGTGGTGGGGTGTGGCAGATGATGGGGTGGAGGAGCTGTTACAAGTGCAGGACAGTGGTGGTGAGGAAGGAGGTAGTTGAAATGTGTAGGAGAGCTGGTAGTGTAGGGCATGTTGTGGAGTCGGGGAGCATTATTACATTGTATGTGACAGCCAGTAGAATGGGGGCAGATGGTGGTGGTGGAAGGGCTGTCACAGGTGGTGGTAATCTGACATGACATTGTAGAGTTACACTGTGTGGGACAAGTGGTGGAGGGCAGAGAGTGAAATGTGTGTGTGTGTGTGTGTGAGACTGCTGGTTCAGACGAGGGTGTCACGAGTGTGACAGTTGATAGAGTGAAGTAGAGCTGTTACATGTGGGAAAGCTGATGGAGCAAGAGATTACATGTGGCAGCTGGTAGAGGATTACACTTATCACAGTTAGAGAAAGGCAGATGATTATAAGAGGTGGCAGTTAGGAAGGGAAATGACTGCACATGTAGCATTCTGGAAATGAGCTGGTCACACATGTAGCATTCAGAGATGGGAGTTGCCTCACATGTAGCATTCAGGAGAGGCGGTGGCTGCACATGTAACATTTAGATGACTACATTTGTGGCAGTTAAAGGTTTGCTTCAGCTCAGCTCTACTGCTTTACACCTCAATATTGAACATGGATATGACAATGATGATGATGATGATGATGGCAAAGATGCAAACAGCCTGGCTTACCTGTCGTCTCCTGTAGACATCATACTTTTGTTTGATTTTCCAGAATATTGCTGCAATCAGTAGCAATGATAGGAAACAACTGAAATGTAGAGAGAAGACGGATATATTACTGACAGCAGAGAAGTACTGAGACACACAGACACATCGTTGAATCACTGGTAGTATAGAGAGGACAGACACATCACTGAGCTAATTAGATTACTCCAGAACAGTCATGGACAAACTATAGCCGACAGGACTTCCCAAATACCATGTCTAATGAAAAATTATTTTGAATTTTTCTAATCGTACAGCCTGTTTCTTGTAAAAGATTTCCCATGTCTGCTCTGGAAAGTAACATTTCAAAATAAACTTATGATTTTGTCTGTTGTTGTTGTTGTTGCTGAATAAATTCTAGACCTGTCATGACAGCATTTGATAGTGGAGCTGTGAGTTCAATACTTGCTTATTAGCCTACTTCAACCTTAGTTGGGGGCCATACAATACAATGCATCCCAGTGATAGCATAAACCCCACTGGGATTTGAACATAGAACAAGGAGTAGAGTGAAGAACAGTGGGGCATTCGATATAATGCACAACCATTTCTGGCACTCTATCTTGGCAGAATCGATAGAGCAATGGACAAAATACCTTGTGCAATCTACTTGGACCACTCTACATTGTGAGTTCAAATCCTACCAAAGTCAGTTTCAACATTCATCATTCCAGGATGTGCAGCTCTGTGGTAATTTCAAATAACAACAACAACGATAATAATAATAATCATTCTCTCTTTTTCACATGGCCTCAACTTTGGCAACAAACATTGAATACCATTGTGTCTGTGATAAACATTCAAACCAAGAAACATGATATTTTGAAAGTTAATTACCAAATGTAATTAGAGCTGTGGCAATTAT
>NC_043010.1:19741479-19821479 GCF_006345805.1 Octopus sinensis
TGGTACTTATTTGTTAAAACCCTAAATAATCATTTATAGGTGATTGGAGAGGATGGTGGGGGTATGACTTTTCAAAATTCATGGAATCAATCAACTGTTGGAACATGATATAAACATTAAAACAAGTGAAAGTTGAACAACAGGGAATGACATGAATCACATTGGTACGGTTATAAAAATCCCCCAAAACATCATTTTAGAAATGAGGAATTCAAGGAAAACAGAGCAGAAATAAAAGTCATTAAAAACACTAAAAGGGAAAAATGAGAATTACAGAACAAATAAATAAATGGAACATATAATATGATGTGTGTGTGAATTATTTATGTAACAGCATTATATGGAAAACTCAGCAATCTACAGCTGTTACCATTGCACAGAAACAATTGTTGTGATTTGTGATTAAAGCCTGTTCATTCCATCTCCTTGTCTTAAATATATTTATCTTTTTTTTTTTTTGTGAGTAACACCCAAGCATTTCAAATTGTGGAAGTTGTTCCCCTTTAGATTATTTATTTTCTAAATTATTCAATGCAGTCTCTAATTATTGCCTGGAATAACTTTTTTTTTCAAAAGTTCATTTTCTTTGTCTCATACAGCTCAACTAATGTTTTTATGTTCATAAAGTCTCATGACCAAATTAATTCTCTCCTTTTTCTCATTTGTAAATCTAATCAATATATAACACACCATGTGATGTCACATTACGTATTTCTATATACATTATCCCACTGTTAATCATTCTATTTCCTATATTCCACTTTAGAGAGCTTATTTACTTATTACACTGTGCTCATATGCAACACACTATGTATCTGTATAGCATCTTTCTTATCATTATTTACATTTGATGGATATTTGTCCTCATCTTGTTTGTTGTTCCCACAACGTTTCAGCTGATATACCCTCTAGCCTTCATCTGGTGTCTTGGGGAAATTTCGAACCTGGATTCTCAATCCTAGGGTATTTTTCGGTGTTATTATTATTCTTATTATTACTCAGGTCACTGCCTGGAATCAAACTCAGAATCTTGGGGTTAGTAGCCTGCACTCTTAACCACTATGCCATATGCCCGTGGCATAGTGGTTAAGAGCACAAGCTAATAACCCCAAGATTCAGAGTTCGATTCCAGGCAGTGACCTGAATATTAATAATAATAATAATATTGGATAATACCTTAGGAATGAGAACCCAGGTTTGAAATTTCCCCAAGACACCTGATGAAGGCTGGAGGGTATATCAGCTGAAACATTGCGTTAACAACAAACAAGGTGAGGACAAATATTCATCAAATGTAAATAATGTACATAATTCCTCATCTCTTAAATATAGAACTGTATCTTTCTTTTCATCATCATTGTTCAATGTCTGTTTTCCATGTCTGGCATGGGTTGGACGGCTTGACTGAGGTCTGGAAAGTCAAGAGGCTGCCCCACACTCCAATCTATTTGGCAAAGTATCTACAGCTGGATGCCCTTCCTAACACCAACCACTCTTTGCCACAGCATCCATAAAACTTGTTATAATGCTCCAAAACAACTTATTTTTCATTTTTTGCTGTGCATCACAACAATTTACGAGAGATTTCTTCTTCATCATTGTAGCCTAATCAATTCTTTTGAGGTAAGTTCCTACCTTCTTACAGACTGATAAGGCTTAAGTTTGACTTGATTCTTCTCACTAAGGTCACTAAAAACCTTACTTCTTAACATCTTTTTTCTGTCTCCCCAGCAATGGAACAAAGGCAAAGCATTAGAAGCAGAGAGCTGGAAAGAGTAGCAAGACAGCGTGAAGACAGTGCAGCTTATATGAGAGAAGAGAGAGAGCTTGAGTGTGTTGACTGAGCAGCAGAGAGATGAAAAGAGCAGGTAGAGAGACTATGAGGCTGTGGCACTGACAGAGAAGCCAGAATGAAAGTGAGAAAAGAAGCTGACAGGAAAGACCGAGATACAGGACAAGAGTGAATAATGATGCTGAAGAGGAAAGAAAAGAAAGAGAGGGGACTTTAATTAGGTTACAGAGTGAGAGTGAGGAACAAAGGTCAAGAAGACTAGAACAAATGAGAGCTAGACATAGCACCATGGTACAAACTGAGGAAGAAAGAGAAGGAAGAGACGGGGAGCAGCTGAAAGAATAAAAAGTGAAACAAAGAAATAGAAAGGAAATTAGAGGAGTTAAGACATAGGACCAAAGTAAGATAACGCAAAGGGAACAAAAGAAGGAAACCTTAGAAGAGAGAGAATGGGAGAAAACATGCTCAAGAAAGACTGGAGAATAATAATAATAATAATATAAGGCCTAGCCATCATTATTGATGGCACAGGTGCTTTAGTAAATAAATGATTGAGTGATTGGTTGGTTAGAGATCGAACTAATTGATTAACAATAAAGAAGTGGTATTGAACCAATGTATGTGTTTATCATTCTTGGTGTAATTACCCTCCCAAGACAACAAAATTTGTTTCAACTCATGATGAATTCAACTCAAGAATCTTGCAGATCAAATACATAAAGTAAAATAAGTTACAATGAAAGAAGGAATGAAAGGGAACTTGCGTAAGATTTTTGTCTTAGGAAAGGAAAATTTAATGACGGAAAGAAAGATGGAAGTTAAGCCTTGATATATGGCTCTAGCTACATTGACAGTGTGTGTCTGTGTCTGTGTGTGAGGAGAGAGAGAGTGTGTGTGTGAGAAAGAGAGAGAGAGAGTATGTGAGAAAGAGAGAGAGTGTGTCTGTGTCTATGTGTGAGGAGAGAGAGAGTGTGTGTGTGTGTATGTGAGAAAGAGAGAGTGTGTGTGTGAGAAAGAGAAAGTGTGTGTGTGAGAAAGAGAGAGAGAGAGAGTGTATGTGTGTGTGTGTGAGAAAGAGAGAGAGAGTGTGTGTGTGTGTGTGTGTGTGAGAAGAGAGTGTGTGTGTGTGTGTAAGAGAAAGAGAGAGAAAGAGAAAGTGTATGTGTGTACGTACACACATACACAGAGGAGGTGAAAAGGAGGTAGAAAAGATAAGAAAACCTATCTCTGATCCAGAAATTAAATGAAGAGGGAAAGAGATTAATAGTTGCACTTTCCTTGTAGAGTGCAATGAAAACAGAAAACAGACACAAAAACTTCATCAAATAAAATGGACGGAACAAGATTTCAAAAGTGTGAGAAGGCATCAAGTAAATATAAAAGAAAAACGGTCAAATAAAGAGTTTGATCGATTCAAAAGTAGGAGAAATAATTTCAAGTGGGAGCAAAAACATAAAACGTGAGAGAAAAATCCATAAATCCATAAGATATAAGAGGATCAATGGAGACCCATGCACAGAGTTATATCTTGGTGTGTGTGCATGGGAGATATACATACATACATACATACATACATATATATATATGTGTATATATATATATATATATATATATATAATAATAAGAGTAAATAATTTCTATAAAGGCTTTTAAAAAAACCCCAATTATTTACTGGTAGAATTCGATATGTAAATATAGCCGATTACCGGCAGGAACTTCTGTAAAGTTCAGTATATATATTGTATATAAGAAAAGGGACAGGCAAACAGGTTGCTTGACCGCATACCGAAAAAATAGAAATAGCAGTCAAGAATGCTTATTTCTATCAAAGTTGGACTCCGGGCACGACAAACCCTGTAATTCACATATGCAAAACAGAAGGAATAGATAACGAAAACGTTTTGCATATGTGAATTACAGGGTTTGTCGTGCCCAGAGTCCAACTTTGATAGAAATAAGCATTCTTGACTGCTATTTCTATTTTTTCGGTATGCGGTCAAGCAACCTGTTTGCCTGTCCCTTTTCTTATATACAATATATATATATATATATATATATATATATATATATATATATATATATACACACATACATATATGTATACATATAGATATATACAAATATATATATATACACATACATATATGTATACATATAGATATATAAAAACATATATATATATATACATAAAAATATATATACACATATAAATGCATAAATGTATACATATATACACATACTAGCAGAGATACCTGGCGTTGCCCAGGTACATTCAATTGAAGAATTAGATTTTTCTGTTATATATATATGGATACACACACACATGTGTATATTAATATAAATACATGAAGTTTGTTAAAAAAAAGGGGATCATGTATATACCTCCTGGCTGTTGAGATTATAACACCTCGTTATAAACAATGTTCCTTGTTTTTCCTTGTGGAGCATATACAAAAAGGTTTCTTTTGGTTCCTATTCTTGAGCAGCCAACATACAGTTGCCCATGCAAGAAGCAGGGCTCTTCCAAGAGAAGACCAGCTACAGAGAGGGTTTGACCCTGAGATTTGTTAATGGACATGGCAAAGCTGACACGAAGGGGGAATTGCAGTCTTCTGAATGTAAATGGAATTTCTGCTCCTGATGGAGTAAGAGGAATTCTTGGAATAAAGACGTCATCACCTTTTCCACATTCAGAAAGAATGATCACCTCGATAACATGTGACATCATTTTCTTTATCACCAGTCGTGTTCCACTGCAAAGTCTTGGTGGTTCCAGATTGCGGAGTAGCATTACAGGAGTTCCAACTTTAAGTGCTAATATGTGTGGAGGTAGTCCAGGAGGCTCCAGTGAATTGAGAAATTCAGGAGGATAGTTCACAACTTCATTTATATCTGGAATTGTATCAACAGACTTGTAAGTGTGTATAGTGCCGGGAAGAGAATGCATTAGCTGTTGATAAATTATGTTAACAGCGACGTTTTTTGGAGCTAATATTGCTCTTTCACACAGCCAATTGTGATTTTGGTAGTTTTGTGTGAAGTTGGGAAAGACTTTGTTTTTGAGGTCATCTACAGAATTAACAACAGAGGAAAATGACCACACTTCCATTTGTCCTGCAGCATCGAGGCATCTTGCCTTCACCAAGTGTCAAAATGTCCTGTGCAAACTTTGTGGACAATTTGTCGCCGTGTAGCTGAGCTCTCATGTTAGTGGTGAGACTGAGGATTGTAACATGATGCCACAGGGTAGAGGACTTTAGGCATGCTTGGACTTCATCTGCTCTAGTGCCTCTCGGAATGACAGAAAGAGTTTGCCTGAAATCACCTGACAACAGAAGCGTTACACCTCCCATTGGAGGCTGACAGTCTCGGATGTCTTTCAGGGCTCTATCTAATGCTTCCAAAGCTCCCTTGTGAGCCATAGTGCACTCATCCCAGACAATTAGATGACACATTTTAAGTACTTGTCCCTGATCTGAGCTTTTGTTGATGTTGCATGAAGGCATTTCGGATGCTGCTAAATTGAGAGGGAGTTTAAAAGTTGAGTGTGCTGTCCTGCCACCAGGTAACAAAGTAGCTGCAATGCCAGAGGAGGCTACAGCTACTGCAATGTCCTGATGCTGCCTAACTTCTGCAAAGAGAAGCTTTGTAATAAATGTTTTTCCTGTCCCTCCAGGAGCATCGAGGAAGAAGATTCGTCCCTTGCGTTGGCGTACACTGTTAAGAATAGTTCTGTAGTAAATATCTGTTACCATCATCCATTGTCCCGTAGTGAGAAGTAAGTTTTATTTCCCTGTGTTGGGAATGAAATGAGAATGAGATGTAAGGGGACAATGTTTTTGAGATTCCGGTTCGAATGTAAGGCAGGTTTGAAAGTGTTCTCAACAGTTATTAGTTGTAGTGGTAGAGTGTTTATGCCGAATATGTATGTATGCATGTATATATATGTATGTATGCCTGTATATGTACAAAATCCACTGAGAAGGCTTTTGTTGGTCTGAGGCTACAGCAGAAGACACATGCTAAGTCACCACACAGTGGGACTGAACCCAGGACCATGTGTTTGGAACGTAGTTTGTTACCACACAGCCACACCTGCCCCTATGTATGTGTGTGTGTGTGCGTATGTGTGTATGGGTAGATATATTATGCATGTATATATGTGTATATATATGTGTACATATTACATGTACATCTATATATATACATCTATACATAAAATACAAAATACAAAGTTATATCTTGATATATAGTGATAACAATACTCAAAATATATAACAGACTGGAATTGTAGGCCCGTCTCTTGCAATTTGGATCAATTGGATCTTGTCCTCCCTCTTGTATAGAAGTGTACGGCTGCAGTGAAATTCACTTTTGTACTTTCTTCTATCGAAGGCATTTTAACAAAAATGCTTCCGTAAAGACGGTGAAAATATTGTCAATTTTCCCAAACAGGGACACAATTCAATTTTTAAACAATAACCAAAGCCCGAAAGGGGGAGGGTTATGGTTTACAATTATTTAACAAATGCAACACAACAACGTTTCCCTTACAAGGAACCAACAAACGTGATTACAATAGTCAAACAGTAATAATAATAACAACAAACCTTTTTAATTTATCCCCATTTATGTGAAACCACTTATTCAAGTTCAAGTCATTGATGCAATTTTATACGAATTGCTAATACACACACACACACATAATAAGGGTGAAAAATTGAATATTAATTTGATTAATATGAATTGAAAACCAGTGGTGTAGCATATAAGACCATAGCGGGTCTTCTAGCAAAATGGATGACCATTTGTTAATGGTTCATCCCTGTTATATAATACTTTCACTTTAATAGTTTCAGTATTAAAATGAAACTGTCTGCATTACAATAAAGAGATGTTTTTGTTTCACTTTTAACACGTAATACTGAAATAGTGAAGAAGATATGATATTGCTGTGGGGTCGCCTTAGGCAAAAGAACTCCCTGGACCTTAAGTAAGGCATGTGTAAAATTTGAATGAAATTGGTTGTGTAGTTCTCAAGTTTTAGGGAAACACACAGATAGATAGACAGACATTCTCAGTTTTATATATACATACACATACATATATGTGTGTGTATATATATATATATATATATATATATATATAGATATACATATATGCATACATATATATTTATTAGGGCATCCAGCTGTAGAAACACTGCTAGATCAGACTGGGCCTAGTGCAGCCTCCTGGCTTCCCAGACCCCGGTCGAACCGTCCAACCCATGCTAGCATGGAAAGTGGACGTTAAATGATGATGATATATACATATATACATATACACATATATGTATACATATACACATACATGTACACACACATATATGCAGGGGTTGGACAAAATAATGGAAACACCAGCATCATAGTATTGAAATATCTATAAAACCATCAAAAGCTTGTTTATTTTTATGTTTTTTGATTTATTATTAGTGTTGCTTAATATGTTTTGCGAAAATTGCGGTTTCTTTTCAGATATCATCAAAAAAAGGTAATTAAAATTCATTAAAATGACAGATTGGACTTTTAAAGAGATCAAACTGTAAGTGCTTGTATGGCAGGCGCTAGCGTAACAAAAACAGCCGAAAAATTTGGTGTATCAAGTACTGTCTTGAGAAAGAGGGAAAAAATCTCGTCGTCGAAACAAAATTCCAGATGAAAACCAAAACTTTCAGATAGGGACCGTCAGACTCTTACGCAAATTGTTAGAAAGGATCACAAAACTGCAGCTCCCAAAATTACTGCAGAGCTTAATGACCACCTCAAGAACCCAGTTTCCAGAAAAACTGTTCACCAGGAGCTGCACAAAGCCAGATTTCATGGGAGGGCTACAATCAGAAAACCACTACTTTCAAACACAAATGTTGTGAAGTGTTTAGAGTGGAGTAAAAACCTACATAATTGGTCCCTAGTGCAGTGAAAGAATGTTATTTTCTCGGTTGAGTCATCCTTTACCTTATTTCTGACCACCGGCCGAGAATACATGTGGAGACAGCCAAAAGAAGCATTTGACCCACACTGCATTTTTCCAACTGTTAAACATGGAGGAGGATCTGTGATGAGCTGGGGGACTATATCTTGGAAATCCACTGGCCCAATGGTTTCCCTTCAATGGCAGAATTAATACTCAAGACTAAGCATTTTATCTGATCATGGGACTTGAACCTTCATCTCCGGTAGACATGATAAATCTTCTACTATTTGACCAAAGCAATCTTTTGAATTTCCTTTTCCATTTTAGAAACTTTATTCTTCTCAGTGGGAATTTATGTTATTGATGTCTGAAGAACTTAGAAACTGCCAGAGAACATGAGACTGATACCTTTTCACATTGTTTTAGCTTCTACTTTTCCAAACTTGCATGGGTCGGACAAGAGCATGTTGGGCCAGAGTCTTTTGCAGTTTCCAAGCGCATGGGTTTCCAAGTGTAAACAGAACACCCCAGGCTAGTAACAAACAGCCCAGACACCTTCTATATGGAAAACTGGAAATAAACGACACTGAATGAGCCCTTTTCTTTATTAAGGACACAGCACCACATATCAAGTCCGTATCAAGAAGTGTGGGCATACTTTTGTGGTGGACTGCAAGGAAACACTTCTGTCAGGAAGCATTCGTTTACGAACCAGCGAATTTGACTGAAAATATGAACACTCACAAATACACATATACAAACACACATATCATTTAATACACACACAGGTAAGTTATAAATATTTGCTTAGAAACATGTCTTCACAGCTAGAAACTACTAGCAGCTGTTGCCTTTATACTGTGTACATTAAATGAAATTTATCTCTCACTGGATGGAGTAGATTTTTTTGTTGATCTTTGCTTAACAGAACAGTAAATTGTGTGTGTGTGTGTATGTGTTGTTTACATATACCGTATATACTTGAGTAATAGTTGATCACATGTAAAAGTCGACCCCACCATTTTTGGCCAAAAAATTGGGTATTTTCCGTAGAGCCCATGTACATTACTGCATATACTTTATACACACTTTTTGACAAGTTGTGGTGCACCTGAGTACTGTATACAATAATTTCATTATTATTTTTTTTTTCTTTTTAAATTGACCCTAGTATTTCACAAACAACAGGACAACATTTGTGGGTGAGGGTACTGTATTATCTTGTACGTAGAAATAACAGTGTCACAAAGTTCTGTGGCTGCCTTACGGCCATGAAAAAGAAAACGTTTTTGGTGGAGGCTGTTGGTGGTGGGAAGTGATGTTGTGCTTCCACTTCTATCAATTTTGGTATTTAAAACATTAAGTTGCATTTAATTAATTAGAAATTAAAATGCACCACTTTTGATGAGTGTGACTTTCACCATGAATATGAAAATAGTGTAATGTTACTGAAGAGTTATGACGTGAAACATGCCGACTACATATCAGCTGTATGCACCGTATTATGGTAGGTAGTGGCATGCCAGTACCGGGTAGATATGCCACCAGTGGTAATATAATATAATTATGAGATATAAATTGATTCCACTCAGCTAGTCTGTTACATTTGATAGGTGCACGGAAAAGAGAAACTGTAAATATTTATAAGAGCTACGCGATCTGGTTTATGGGTTTTGTTATTAACTATGACGGGTGTTTTGCTGCATAGAATTGGTAATATTACTGTAATTCATTTAGCGATCAGTTGGGCTTCTGTTGCTGATATGGTACTTTGGATTCTAGCTTGAATTTCAGCCCCTCAGAAGTATTCATATAATAGACAACCCCATAAATTTGACCTTAAAAATGGTCTAAAAAGTTTGACTTTTACACAAGTACATATGGTATGTACAATGAGATTATTTCAGTTTCCAAGTAACAAATGACCCAAGTCAGTTGTAGAAGACACTTGCCTAGATACCGCACAGTGGGACTGAACCTGAAACCATGCCATTTGCCAGCAAACTTCTTACCACACATCCACACCTGTGTTAGAAACCAGCACCCTCAGGTTGTAATAAATATATAACAAAAGAAAGTGATGGCGCACACACACATCTCTCTTTTAGTGAAAATACTGAGCTAATAATACACACATCACACACAGACACACACACAAGGTAGATGGATCCTTTTCTATTTATTCAGTGTAATGGAACATTAAATCAACATGTAATTAGCGGACACTTGTACCCTTAATGTAAACGCTCAGGTATATTCAGCCCAACAGTGTGGGTGACAAAGCCCTTTCAATTACAGTGGTAATCCATTTGGTTGGCTTCGGTACAGTTTCCATCTACCCAATTTTACTTAAAAGGCTTCAGCTAATATGAAGCTATTGTAAAAGACGGATTTTTCCTTTTGAACGGCAGTTTTCAACACAATTTCTAGTTAACTAAATACTTTTAAACTTTATATACTGGTAGAATGTGTCAAAATAAAACATTTTTTTCTCTTGGCTTTCTTGAGAAAATTGTAATTTGTAAGTTTAATGTAGTTTAATTTTTCGAATTTTAACCAATCGATGGCCTCTATTTAGCTAAAATCATTTGCTGCGTCTAAAACTGAGACAACATCCTGTCACTAACCCTACACTAACCCTAACCCTAAATTTTAGCCTTTCGGTTTTTTTTTTCTTCTTAATTGTTAAATTAATTTAATTGTTACACGTGTGTCTAAAATTATTCGTTTTGTTTTTGTTTTGAGTTACACGTGTACTGTTTAAACTATTTTCCATTGCTTAAGAAAAAAAAAAAACGAAAGGCTGAAACGAAAGCAATAGAAAATAATTTAAACAATTAACAAACAAAATAATTCTATAATTTTATACACACACTTTCCGAACGTAAACATAACAGTGACAGGATGTTGTCTCAGTTTTAGATGCAGCAAATGATTATAGCTAAATAGAGACCATCGATTGGTTAAAATTCGAAAAATTAAACTACATTAAACTTACAAATTACAATTTTCTCAAGAAAGCCAAGAGAAAAAGATGTTTTATTTTGACACATTCTACCAGTATACGAAGTTTAAAAGTGTTTAGTTAACTAGAAATTGTGTTGAAAACTGCCATTCAAAAGGAAAAGATCCTAAAAGACTTACCCCAAGATGCCACAAAGTGGAACTGAACCTGAGACCTCATGACTACAAAGCAAACTTCAAAAACTCTTTTGCCATAACTCCAAATCCCACCATACCTCCCCCACCCCAATTTGTTCACTACTTTCCTATTCAAATTTCCCACTAAAGAGGCCATTTTCAGATGGTATATCAATGAAGAAATGCTTTTAAAGTAAATATTCAGATATATCATCATTGGTTAACGTCTGTTTTCCATGCTGGCATGGGTTGGATGGTTTGACTGAGGTCTGGATAGCCAGCAGCTGCACCCGGCTTCAATCTGATCTGGCAGTGTTTCTACAGCTGGATGCCCTTCACAGCATGCAAGGTGTTTATAAGCCATTTAAAAATACACAAAAACCATTAGATTCACTTCAACATTTAATTTATCAAAATATTTTCATCGCTTTGAAACTGGGACTTTTCACTGACAAAACCTTGTGACAGGTCATGGTTTCAAAGCGATGAAAATATTTAAACACAACTTAAATTTAAATGTTGATGTGAATCTAATGGTTTTTTTGTATGTTTTTAAATGGCTTATAAACACCTTCCACGTTGCAATTGTTTTTGTTTCAGCACACGATCTCAGATCAAGTCACTTGCTATGCAACTACATCTCTGTAATATCTATATTATATTAGAGGAAAAATCAAAACCAAGGCAGAACAAGTATCTCAAGTCATTCAGAATGATATAATTAGGGTAAGGTGAATTTGAAGTCTTACAACTGTTTCTGCTATAACCCAAGTGGTAGGTTAGCATGTCCATGCTTTGGGTATTCCATCATCAGAGACAAGGTATGAATATTTTAGACAGGGAAAATTCACAGTTTACAAGGAATAAGATAGAAGAATAAAGAGCAAAAGTAGCCAGATGTATGAGCTGGGCTCTGCCTTGAAGAATTTTAGCTGCACAGACCAACTCCAGTCCATATTTTTAAGCCTGGTACTCATTCTATCAGTGTCTTTTGCTGAACTGTTAAGTTACAGGGATGTAAAACACCAACATTGGTTGTCAGTTGGTGGTAGGGGACAGACACTTGCCCAAGAAGCAATATAATGAGACTGAACCTGGAACCATCTGACTTGGAAGCATGCTTCTTACCACATAGCCATGTCTGCACCTATATCTATATATATATATATATACATAACTGAAAGAATTGGAGTCAACAACAGGGGGTATAGTGGGACAAAAAAAAAATAATAAATTTCCAATCACACCCCTTCTTGTTGACTCCAATTTTTGCAGTGATATATTCACACATGACAGATGCCAAAATGCAAACCTGGAAGTACATATAATACTACTACTGGATAACAGGATAAATCTGAAGGTCGACAAGCTTTGTACTATACTCTACTATGCTCTTAACAGAATATAACATAACTATATATATATATATATATATATATATATATATATATATATATATATATATAGTTAATCCAAACATGAACAAAGAGAAAACACAACTACGCGAGGATGTGGAACAAGTATAGTGTTATTGGATGCTCAGGAAAGGAAAGAAAGAGGATTTAATGTTCCGAGCAGAGCTCTTTGTCAGAAACATAGAAAAAGGAAAGGTCCAAGGAAGGGAAGACAGAGGAAAAAAATCACCAACGATACACACGCGGTCACATATTGTGATATATATATATATATATATATATATATATACACACACACAATAATGAAAATGATTGATAATAGGTGATTGTAATAGACAGGGTTTTCCATATAATTGTGCTTTCTCAAAGAATGAAATGAAATGCACACACAGGTGTGTGTGAGTACGTTTGTGTGTGCGCACGCAATACCATGCAATATAGTTGCAAATAACTAGACCATACCAAAAGAATATAAGAAATTTGTACAACATACACACATATTTAGAAAGTTGTGGCCCACGACTGAAGCGAAATGCTAAAATATAGATGTGGTAAGTAACTTTAATAGTTGAAAACTGTCTATAATAGAGGAAACAAGAGGTAAGGTGTGTGTTTTTGTGTATATTTTACACAGAAAACTATGCCCACATACACCTGGACACACAAATTCATCTGTCATTTTGTCACCTGAAAGAATGTGTTGGGGAACTGAAGAAGAATGGGGAGGGAGATCATAAACTTTAGATTGAACAAACAAATTCTACTCCATGTTTTAGTACTTTTCCATGGTTTGTACACACACACACACACACACTTTAGTCTAACATATGCCAGCATGGAAAACAGATGTATGGTGATGATGATTAAGAAGATTGCTTCACAACCTCATAGCTTTGGGTTCAATCCTACAGCACAGCATTAGAAGCAATTGTGTTCTCCTATAACTACAGGTTAACTCCTGCCTCATGAGTGAAATTTGGTAAACAGAAATTGTACAGAAACCCATCATCTACATCAGTGGTTCTTAACTATTTTTTTTTTTTACCTATGGACCCCTTTGATTATTATTCTGTTCTGGTGGACCCCCATTGTCATTCAATGTTTAAAAACGAGTTTTAAAGACCCTTCTTCCAAAAAAATTTTACTTTGCTTTTCACTCATTCTCGTGTGCAGGTTGGATTATGAGGAAGAACTTTAGAGAAAGAAACTTGGCTGTTTTTTTGCAATAAATATATGGGGTCGATTCATTTGACTAAAATCCCTTTCCTGGATGCTCAATATACTACTACTGAGTCCCCAAAAACTTTATATAGACCCCCAGGGATCATAAAAAACGCCAGTTGAGAACCACTGATCCACAAACACTCAGCTGTAACCCACATCCCAAGGATGACTTGGTACTAGCATGTACCATGCTTTCCTTAATTGTTTTAGGTACCTGAATAGTTGCAGCAAACTTAAAACCTTCCCTACTTTCTGCTCCATAACCCAGCAGAGCAGTCAGGAAGGAGGTTATAGTGGAGAAAGAGGAGGGTTGCACTGGCCCCGAGCCAATACTTAAATTAATGAACCCTGAATGGAAGAAAAGTAACAACAGGAACTGAGGTCAGGTTGCAGAGAACCAGAACAAATATTGTTACAGTCGGTTGCTTTGGCATTGAGGCATGTGTGTGTCTTCATAAATACATACAGGTATCATCATTTAACGTCCGTTTTCCGTGCTGGCATGGGTTGGACGGTTCGACCAGGGTCTGAGAAGCCAGGAAGCTGCACCAGGCTCCAGTCTGATCTGGCAGTATTTCTACAGCTGGATGCCCTTCCTAACGCCAACCACTCCATGAGTGTAGTGGGTGCTTTTTACGTGCCACCGGCACAGGTGCCAAGGAAGGCTGGCAGCGGCCACGATCGGTTGGTGCTTTTTACATGCCACTGGCACAGAAGCCAGTCAAGGTGGCGCTGGCATCGGCCACGTTCAGATGGTGCTTTTTATGTGCCATCAGCACAGGTATCACAACTACAATTTCCATTTGATATTTATTTTGATGTTGATGTACTTGACTCAATAGGTCTCTGCACACACCTACACATAATACCTTTGGCAATATGCTGTGCTTGAATAGACGACCCATCAAGCCAAGTGAAATCATAGTCATGGCAGCTACTGGTGTCACGCAACTGGCACCTGTGCCGGTGGCACTTAAAAGCACCCATTATACTCTTGGAGTGGCCGGCTTTAGGAAGGGCATCCAACCATAGAAGCCATGCCAAATCAGACTGCAGTCTGGTGCAATCCCTCAGTTTACTAGCTCTTGTCAAATCATCCAACCCATACCAGCATGGACATTACATGATGATGATGTTATATATATATACATATACACAGGCATGACAGTATGGTAAGAATTTTACTTCCCAACCACATGGTTCAAGGTTCAGTCCCACTTTGTAGTACTATGGGAAAGTGTCTTCTATAGCATGAGGCCAATCAAAGCCTTGTGAGTGGATTTTGTAGACTGAGACTAAAAGAAGCCTGTCCCCTTCTACACTGCTTGCCAACTGCTGTTGGTTTGTTTACATCTCTATAACTTAGCAGTTCAGCAAAAGAACCAACAGAGTAAGAACCAGGCTTTTAAAAAAAAAGTCCGGGGGGGGGGCATTCATTTAACTAAAAATTCTTCAAGGTGGTGCCCCAGCATGGCCACAAACTAATGACTGAAACAAAAAAAAGAAAAATACAGACACACGATAACACTGATTAGTGAGAATGAGTGCTCAACACTGCATTTGGTGGATAAACAAGGCTACCAATAGTTTCTTATCCAAAGTGGAGGAGATATTGAAGCATTTTTTAAATGGAGCACTTGAAAATTGTGTATGTTCATTCCACATGAAACCATTGGTAGCATTGCTAATCCACAAATAAAGTACATATCATCATCATCATATATATATATATATAGTAGAACCTTGCAGTATGAGTGCCCCATTGTACAAGTAATTTGCTATACGAGCTGAGATTCATGTGAATTTTTGTCTTGAAGTACGAGCAGAAATCCAGAGTACGAGCACACAAATCATCCCATCTTTAAGGTAATTCAGTTAATAAAACCCGTTGACATATTTCTTTTGCATTCTCTTTTTTATAATTGCCATTTTACTTGTAACTACACCTTTCCTGTTTTAAAAACCATGAAAAATTATTTTTGATTGGTTTTTGGGGGCTGGAACGGATTAATTATATTTTAGTTAATTTCAATGGGAAAAACTGATTTGTAAAACAAGTGAATAAGAAGACGAGCTCGGTCATGGAACGAATTAAACTTGTACTATGAGGTATCACTCTGTGTGTGTGTGTATAAATATATATACATACACATACATATACATACAAATATGTCCTTTATGGCCATGCTCTCACTCTCTCTCTCTCTCTCTTTCCCAGCTGAAAGGTCTCTGTTTTGCAGGTGCTGGAGCTGTGTAAAAGACACTTGTGCTGGTACCACATTTTATGCACTCATGCCAGTGCTGCAGAGATGCATCCAGCACACTAAGTAAAGTGGTTGGCGTTAGGAAGGGCGTCCAGCCATAAAGGACAATTGGAACCTGGACAGCTCCTGTCAAACCATCCAACCCATGCCAGCATTGAAAACAAACGGTGAATGATGATAACAATGATCCCACACACACACATCATATATATATATATATATAGAGAGAGAGAGAGAGAAAGAGAGAGGGGGAGAGAGAGATACACACATATCTCTCTACCCTGCTGTCCATCAATACATTTGCCAGTTTACAAAAATCTAAAAATAAAATATAAAACAACAACAAACAAGAAAAACAAGAGAAATCTCAACAGATCTGTGGAAATGTCAGAAGCAAAGTATTAATGAGAATTATAAGAACGGACAACAACAACAACAGGTTCTACAGTCAAAACTGTGTCCCTCTTCCCCTCCGCTTCCACCACCTGATCAGATTGAAGACAACAACACAGAAATATGGAAATGTTAGCCTCATATAGAATATGGCAGCGGTGGGGGTGGGGAGCATTTGTGTGTGTGTGTGTGTTGGTTGTGCGTGCTGGTGTGTGTGTGAGTGTGTGTTGGTATAGTGTATGTATAGTGTGATTGTGTGGTGTCATTGTGTGCGTGTGGTTGTGTGTGTGCATGTTTGTTTTATGTGTGGTGTGTGTGTGTTGGTATGGTGTGTGTGTGTAGTGTTTGTACGAGTGTGTGTGGTGTCATTGTGTGCATGTTTGTTTTATGTATGGTGCATGTGTGTGTAGTGTATGTGTGTGTGTGTGTGTGTGTAGTATGTGTGTGTGTGTAGTATGTGTGTGTGTGTGTGTTTCTGAGTTGGCTTACTATGTGTGAAAGAAACAAACACTTCAACAAAGCAATGATGCTGCTGCTGCTGATGAGGATGACAAAACTGGTTATAACGATAGTTATGATGATGGAGACAAGGATTACTACTATGGTCTTATAATGATGGTGGTGGAGAGGTGGTTGGTGGTGGTGACGAGGTTGACTGTAGTGAGGATGACATTGTTGGGTGCATTTAGCACTAATGACTTAATTAGCTTTATAGTATTGCTGTTGATAATGTTGTAGTGGACATGGTAGGGTGGGTGACTGAATGGAGGTGGGGGAGGCCTGCCAAGGCAAAATACAGAGTTGCCATGGTAACCAGTTGTTGTAAAGGTGGGAAGATTGACAATCAAATAACAACTTATGTACACACACACACACACACACATGGACTCAGTAATTATTTGGGAGCAGAGAGGAAACCTTTCAATCTTCACTTGTCCCCAGGTTCTATCCTTTCATAATCCCCTTCCACAGTCTCACAAAGATGATCCAAAAGCCCCCATCACACTTTCTGTCTCCACCAAATGCCTACCTGCTGGCTACAAATGCAAAAGGTTTTGCTCCTTGAAGAACTTTAGTTGAACGAATTGGCCCCAGTACTTATATTTTTTGTGCCTGGCACTTATTCTATCAGTCACTATTGCCAAACTGCTAGGTTACAGGGATATAAACAAACCTATACCAGTTGTCAAGCAGTGGCTGAGACAAACACATATAAACACACAACAGCTTCTTTCAGTTTTCCCCTACCAAATCTGTTGGTCAACCTGAAGCTTTTGTTGGAGGCCTGGCTGTGTGGTAAAAACCCTGATACACACACACCATACACACACACACACTATAAGTGCAAGCGTGGCTGTATGGTATGAAGTTTGCTTCCCAACCACATGGTTCCAGGTTCAGTCGTACAATGCTGTACCTTGGGCAAGTATCTTCTACTATAGACTTGAGCCGATTAAAGCCATGTGAGTGGATTTGGTAGATGGAAACTGAAAGAAGCCTGTCATCATCATCATTTAATGTCCATACCATTTTTATGAGCATGTACATATATATATATATGTGTGTGTGTGTATATATATATTAACAGGATGAATACTGATGGCCCATTCCCATCAAAACTTCCATCAAATGCAACCATAACCAAGACTCAACTGGTTGTGTGGAACAGAAAATGAAAACCAGGTATAAAAGTCAGCATCCTAACAGATGTAAAAAGTTCTCTATTCTGATTACAAATTCTCGTTTATACCAATAATTGTCGATGCACTTAGGCTGTCTTAGTAAATCCATTATTAACCACAATTTTGAAAAGCTAGGATTTTCAGCTAAAGCTAACAAACACTTCACAAACACAATCCATAAACAGAACAGAAAATAAGAGATGCAAGACTTTTCTAGAGTTCAGCATGGAAACTTATTGTTTTTCGTTACCCAAATTCAACAATGGGGCTTTGTTTCACTGAGAAGAGAGACTGGCTCCTTCTACATTGAAAAAATTGAAATAATTAAACAAGAACACACACACGCTGATTAATTTTAGCTGCCAGATCATCCCGAACATTGCAAACCTACAAGGAATTCATATTATATCATATCATCCAGTGTATCATCATCATCGTTTAACGTCCGTTTTCCATGCTAGCATGGGTTGGATGGTTCGACTGGGGTCTGGGAAGCCAGGAGGCTGCACCAGGCTCCAGTCTGATCTGACAGTGTTTCTACAGATGGATGCCCTTCCTAACGCCATCCACAACCTGAGTGTAGTGGGTGCTTTTTACGTGCCACCGGCACAGGGGCCAGAGGAGGCTGACAAACGGCCACATTCGGACGGTGCTTTTTACGTGTCACCAGCAAGGGTGCCCCTTCCATGCATGTGTATACTACAAATATGTGTGTGTGTGTGTGTGTGGTGCAAGCTTGGTCGTGTGATAGACGTTTGCTTTCAAACCAAATTCCAGGTTTGGTCTCACTGTGTGGTACCTTGTATCTTCTACCATGTCTTCTTGTGAGTGGAGTTGGTAGACGGAAACAGAAAGAAGCACAGCATGTGTGTGTGTCTTTGAGTCCATGTTTGCCCACCACCACCACCACTTGCCAACAGGTGCTGGTGCATTTACATCTCCGTGACTTAGTAGCTCAGCAAAAGAGACTGATAGAATGAATACCAGGCTTAAGAAAAGTCCTGGGATTGATTCATTCAACTAAAAAATTCTTTGAAGCAGTGCTCCAGCATGGCTGCAGTTTAATGACTGAAACAATTAAAAGATGGAAGCTACATGTACACACACACGGTTGTAGGCAATTCCTCAGAATAGAAAATAACTCCAGGGACCCACATGTAATTATGTAGGTCAATGTAGGGTCCACAAGTTCAATTCTAAGCTGAGCACTTCTCATCTCAAACAATAAGAAACATTTGTGTTGGTTGCTTTGTACTGCTTTCTCTATTCCCATTTATCATTGAGATGTTTGGTTCATGCAGTGTGTGTGTGTGTGCACATATACTTTGGAAACAATGAGGTCCAACACAAGACATTATTTCATCTGAAGACACTTATCTGTACATGAATATATATATATATATAAATATTATATACACATGTATATATGCATTATATGCACACACAAACACATATATATACACACACACACATATATATATATGATGGAACATAAAGTCTTGAGATATGGTACAACTAAATATTCGCAGGAAGCAGCAAT
Organism: Octopus sinensis; assembly: GCF_006345805.1. Classification (NCBI taxonomy): domain Eukaryota; kingdom Metazoa; phylum Mollusca; class Cephalopoda; order Octopoda; family Octopodidae; genus Octopus; species Octopus sinensis. Next base: position 19,760,886 of record NC_043010.1, read on the forward strand.
GACTAACAGATAGATCTATATATATATATATATATATATATATACAGAGAGAGAGAGAGAGAGAGAGAGAGAGAGAGAGGCAGGCATGAAAGGAGTGGAGCGGATAAGCAATTAAGGAAATGTCCAAACCCAAGCGCTTCCTCAGATCTGCAAAAAGGAGAGGACAACGTGATTATTTTCGATACCTTGCATGATACCTTCTTTTCTCTATAGATGCATATAACACATACACACACACACACAGAAATACACAACACACATACATACATGGTCAGTATATAAACACATACACTACATGTAAACATAAGCAAGAAGGATGTACACCCCATATTATATGCAAAAATAGACATATGTCACACAACACAGGTAAACAGAGTAGTGACCAAAAAAGAAAAAAAAAATACAGGCAAAACATGCTTGATACATTTTGGTCAAGTATGCAGACCACTACATCACATGCTGATGCTAACATACCAGGCTTCCTTTTGTCTAAGTACTTCATGGCTGTTAGTGTCACAAAAAGAAATCAGGGAGCAAGGAAAGGAAACATTCCTATTCTCGTCCTCACCCCCACCCACCCATGACATTTTGTGAAGGTGGGCAGAACTTTTGTATGTATTATGTTGTGTTATTATGCAGAGGAGGAACCAAACTCAAGTGCCACCTCGGGTGATACATCTCATGCCTAAATTATAGTGTTGATGAATTTTGGATAACTCTCGACTTTATTACTAAAAAATATATAATTATCAAAAAAAAAAAAAAGGGAAATTAAATTGGCTGGGAATTGAACCCAGTGCAACTTCATAGTAGGCAAGCATTCTACCACGAAAACTAATACTTTCTATAGAAAATTATTATTTTTAAATCTCACAACTTGAGATATTCAGCAACAGCACTTTGGAGAAAAGATTGTTAGCCAACATAACATGGCAGTCCTGGTTTAGGACGAATGTTGCTGTAATTTGGCCCCAGGAGACATCGTCTCCAGCTGGCTATACAACATGATCTGTCTCCTCATATTTTCGAACAAGGAAGTGGGGATGCTAGATTCCCTTGTTCGAAAATATAAGGACACAGATCGTGTCGTATAGCCAGCTGGAGACGATGTCTCCTGGGGCTAAATTACAGCAACATTAGTCCTAAACCAGAACTGCCATGTTATGTTGGCAAACAATCTTTACTAATATTTTCTTGCCTGCCTCTCTCTCTCTCTCTGTATGTATGTATATATATATATATATATATATATATATATATATATATATACACACCATAAGCACGCAAACCAGAATGGGCTAAAATTGTGTTCACACTACTAAATAATGATTTTTATAAATAAAATATGAGGCAACATTTTTGTCTTTGCTCTAAAATAATTTTCCTGTTAATGGCATAATTTGCCAAAACTATCACATCGTTTTTAGAATGTATATTTTCAATATTTATATCAATATTATGTTCCTGATAGGTGCCTTAGCCTTGGATATATGCATCATTAAGGTAAGTATTTACAATATCTGCAGCTACACTATGTTCTAATTAGTCTTATTACTGGATATATATATACATCATTAGCATAATCTATAGAATGGTGTGTTCCAATTAGTGCCTTATTACTGGAAGTGCACAATGAACATGCATGCAGTACAGAGGTGTTCAACAGCAAGGACTTTACAACCCATAGTTCTGAGACATAACTAGCCTAGTCTCAGACTATGTGTATATATACACACACACATATATGTGTATGTATGAATATATATATATGTGTATATAAATATATATGTATATATATATATATATTCATACATACACAAATACATACATATATATATATTTATATATATATATATATTTATATACATTTATATTTATTTATATATATATATATATTTATATACATTTATATTTATTTATATATATATATATTTATATACATTTATATTTATTTATATATATATATTATTAAATATATATAAAGAGAGAGAGAGAGAGAAGGAGAGATGAAGACAGATAATGATTATTGAACCAATTACCAGTGTTGTTGTTGTTTAGCCACAGGTCAGTCCTCATCGAGTAGCTCTCTACCCTCAGTGACATTCTGGTCACAATCTATCCAGTCTTTCTTTTTCAAGCATAATATACCCAGGGGTTACACTAACCAACATGGTCTTTTTCTTTTTAGAACATAAGTTGTAATTTCAGGGTAACTTGTCTGCTATTTCTAGCATAGCTTGACTAAGATGCAATATGTAAATATACAGGTAAGATGAGTAATGTGCCAAATTCTCATATTTGTACAAATAATTTCAAATTTTGGTACAAGGCAAGTAATTCTGGAGGAGGGGCGTAAATGGATTACATCGACTCCAGTGTACAACTGGTACTCGTTTTATCGACCCCGAAAGGAAGAAAGGCAAAGCTGACCTTGGTAGAATTTGAGCTCAGAACGTGAAGATGGACAAAATGCCGTGAAGCATTTTGCCAACTCGTTACCTATGTCATGTTTATAATAATAACAGTTGGTCAAGGTCTTTGAATTACAGATGGAATCCAGCTTTTATTATAATGTCACAGGTTGAGTGTTCCGGGGATACTTTGGGGTAGCATATCAGGGAATAATAGCTTCAAAAAATCATTTGATAAATATAGACAAGGGGAAAATGATGAAACAGCCATCATCTTTCCACTCTGGCCAGTTTAAACGCTAAATGGTCAAACTGATGTTTGAAACATAAGAAAAAAAAAATTTTTTAATTTATGTCCCAAACTTAACGAAACTTACAATATTTTGTTGTTCTTTTTAGATGTTAACTAAAGCAAAATTCTTTTAAAACATGGCTAGAAATACTCTCTTCTATACAAATAAGCCATTCTTATAAGATTGAATGTGTTAAGTAATTTAATAAAGTATTTATAGCTAATTTATCAGCAGATTTAGATAGTCAAAAATAGCAGATACATAGAAGTGGAGCAAACGGTTACCTTGTCATTGTACCAATATCGTCTCCCAGTATCCACATCAAGTAGAAGGACTAAACAATAACCAGGATGTGGTGAGTGACAAGGCCCAGTGAGCAAGTTAACCGTTTTTTGTTACCTTATTTCTATCAACATGTTCTGCCTGTGTTTTAATTAATTTTGTAAGTAATGAAGAATTTAGTGAAATAACTTGTTATAGTTAAACTGTGTTTAAAACAGTCAAGGGCAATCAGCTGTCTGCAGGACGTTCTGTAAAGCATGCCTAACTAAAAACTATTTTTTAATTATTTTAGTAGAGCGGCCTGCCTACTAATGAGAGCCATGTCTCATGCGACCCACTTCTAGTAAGAGCTTATCCTTGCCTAGTTTAGGACATAAATCAACACGGAATTTTGATGGGAATTTTAAGTTTAGATCACTTTTAAATAGAATTTGTATCATAGAAACAAGATTGGTTTCAGGCAGGTTGGTATTAAAAGGGTTAAGACAAGAGCCAAGCTTACATGAAGCTCAATTATTAAGCAGTGCCACTTAACCAACCGAGAGCTGGCGATTTTCCTGTAATTATTTTAGTCTTTCAGTAACATCTACCTGGAACTTGTCTCTATCTTCTCCATTTTCTGCACACTGTTAATAAAGACATTATCCACGGCTGTTGAAACGTGTGATATTTTATAAAATCACGTTCAGTCTCACCTTATAATTTCCAACACAACCTCTTTTATTATTAATGCTATGGCACTGATATTTCTAGAAGTTTATTATGGAGATGTGTGTATGTGTGTGATATATTTATACACCTATTTGTACATATATTTACATGCAAACATACATATAAACACACTAACATGCACCATTGCATGCATGTACATATACCACCGCCATCGTTTAATAGCTGCTATACATATAGACACACACACACACACAAAGACAAATGTGTTTATAGATTACAAGCAATGTTCAGTAGATATGCATACGTATACAAATACCGTATATACATAAATGCTTACGTACAACACTAATGTGCATGCATGCACACACACACGCAAGTGTATACATATAAATATGCTTACAGATAAAAAAAAAAACAACAGAATTACTTACATCCAACCACAAAATAAAAGGAAAAACAAACAAGAAAATGGCTCAATCAGTTTCACCAATTAGCATTCTGGTTTAATTGACTGAACAACTCATTAATTATAATCTAAGTGGCTGAGTATTCCACAGACTTGTGCCCTTCGCTTAAACATCTGGCAGACTTCCCATGACACAGTGTGACAAGGTTGGCCACAAGTTACAAGAACAGTCAAAATCAGTGGGTCTCGGACATTTTTAATATCCGGGGTCACATTCACAACCTGGATTTTTTTAGGGGTCTACACTAAATAAAGATAAAAACAAGTCAAAGAAAAATTTATTACATTTATAAAAGAAGACCATCAAGGGCTGCTGGAAGGATGCTGGGGGGGGGGGAGGGCACATGAGGCTCTGGGAGCTATAGTTGGTAGCCACTGGTCTATGTTGTATTTTATGTGAGGGGAAGCTGAGTAGAGAAACAAAGGGTCAAGAGGTCCCTTTAGGGTAGTTGAGGACATGGCAACTTCTCAGTGTCCCAATAAAATGTACCTGATACATTCTTTAAAGGGCATTTAGTCACAGAAACCCTGAGAAAAACAAAGGGTACGAATGAGATGTGATGCTTCAACCCATCGAAGAAAGAAAAGAACTTTGAATAAGAACTTCATGAACTGTAATGACCAAGCCGTGCCAACATGGAATCTTTTTCTTGATTCAATTCTTAGAGAATTTTTAGTTGAATGAATCAACCCCAGGACTTTTTTTTTAAGCCTGGTACTTATTTTGTCTCTTCTGCTGAACCACTAAGTTACAGGGACATAAACACACCAACACCGGTTGTCAAGTGGTGGTGGTAGACAAACACACACACACAAGTATATATGGACAAGCTTCTTTCAGTTTCCATCTACCAAATCCACTCTCAAGGTTTTGGTCAGCCCGAGGCTATGGTAGAAGACACTTGATTAATGTGCCATGCAGTGGGACTGAACCCAGAACCATGTGGTTGGGAAGCAAACTTCTTACCACACAGCCATGCTTGCGAACACAAAATTATAATGATGGTGATGCTGATGGCTGTGTATTCTGCTGCCATGTGTACCCTTAATGTATTTCTCAGTCTGAATCAGTGATGAGGCCAGGTTCTTTGAATCACACTTTCAATCCAACCTGGTTTATAAAAAACTGGACAATCCAAAGAATTATGTACCCTTGATGTGCTTGTTAGGGAGACTCCTTCATCCAATGTGCTTTCACACTGTTTCTGTCTTCCCAGTTTTATCCAGAAAGACTGAGTCAACCTGAGGGCCATGGCAAAAGACACATGTTTATGGAGCCATGTGGGACCTTATGATTGTCAAGTGAAGATCTTGGCCTGAACTTGCAGCCACTTATACACAAAACTGCATACATGCATAAAAAAAAACACCAATATACATACACAAGCACATACACATACATATGTAGAGATATGAAACAAAACTGTTAAATAGAACAATGACTGGTGAATGGGTTGAGGGAAGGGAAAGAGGTTGTAGGGTTTGGGTAGTGGGTGGACTTCTTTGTCTGTGAACACAGTCAGTAGTGTAGGGTTTCTGTATGGTTGCATATATGCTGTGGGGGTTCTGTATGGGGGTTACATACATAAGGACTGAATGAATTTCTTTGCCTGTGACTATAAATGTATGGATTGTTGATGTTTAGGCCCAGGTTAACTGTGACAGATTAGATTTGTGACCAAACGAATTTTAATCAGGACCATCCTTTCTTTAATTCAGACAGTATACCTGAGATTTAGCTGTTGTTTCTAGCAAGTTAAGTGCAGAAAGGCCCCGTCATTGGCTCATATCAGTGTGTATCTATGTAAGGAATGTACATTTGGCTGTTGTTTCTAGCAAGTTAAGTGACTGCAGAGAGGCTCCAGCATTGGCTTGTATCAATGTCTATATATATATATATATATATATATATATATATATATATATGGATGGAATGTACGTTAAATAACCTAAATATTACACCAACAAATTCTCAGAATTAAAAATTTTTGATTGCCATACCATATATGGTGACAACTATCCCAATAATGTTTTATAATAATACCAAACATCTATCCTACACAGTGGAACCTCAATTCATTACTGGAGGCCATTCATCACCCAAAATGTTCATAAACCAAAACTATTTTCCCAGTAGGAAATTCAAAGAAAGCATTGCAAATCCAAGCAGGGATGTGAATTGCACAAAAGCGAGACCACAACTGATGCTCTTCCTCCCCCCATACACCCAGCTTTGGTCGCCAATCATTGATGCCAGCTTGCATGTTTCTTACTCAAGACACTGTTCATTAACCAAGATATTTTATGTTCAAAAAATTGTTCATAAACCAATCGGTACATGATAAGAGGCATTTGTAAACCAAAGTTCCAACATATTGCATAATCTGTGATGCATATTATATGCTCTCTGTCATATATATATATATATATATATATATATATATATACACACACACACACACACTTACATGACACAAGTGTGTATACATTTTTTCTCTCTCCCCATTTTTTCTTCTCATCCCTTTCTGTCGGACATAGGCTTGAAACATCAAAGACTTTAGTGTTCTTCCCAAATGTCAAACTAATACACCCCCTTCTTTGTTGTTTGTTTTTTGTACATCTGAACCAAATATATATATATATATATATACACACACACACACATACATACACACACATATATATATATCAATCTGTAAGAGATGTGATATAATCTATGAAATTCCCAAGTCACAAATCTTAATCTGTGACACTCATATACCATAACATGCCATGCTTCTATCACCACATCATATTATAATGTATGACCCCTCTCCCTATGTATGTATGTATGTATGTATGTATGTATGTATGTATGTATGTATGTATGTATGTATGTATGTATGTATGTATGTATGTATGTATGTATGCATGCATGCATGTAGTGTAACCTATGATACCCAGCCCACAATCTGTGCCTCACCCCTTTCATACACAGTCCAGTTCTAATTATATCTGAAGTACTCCCTGTAGCACCCCAATGTACTGACAGTTGTATACTGAGGTACAGCTAAAGGCATCCTGAGGTGTACAGTTTGCAGTACCCTGAGGCACAACTAATGGTATCTTGAAATACCTATCAGGATTATCTTATGGTACCCTGACATATTGCTTATGGTATCACTGACGTCTTTTTAAGAAGTCAGTGAGGCAACAAGAAGCAATAGCCATCCGGAATTTGCATACATCCTGCCGCCTCCTCCTCCTCTCAACTGGTGAGATTGCTGATGATGATGGAATATCTAAAGAGTGGGAAATTCCAGAGGGAAGCTACATTGGGGAAGGATAGGGATTTTAGTGTTTAAGATGCGGGAGGTGAGAGGTGGGTAGGTCAGGTTGGCTAAGGTGAAAGAAGTATGCAATTAACATCAAATGTAATCAACTATTTCTCTAACGACAACGAGGGTGGAAATGGTGATGATGAGTCCACGGTGCAGGCACTTGGGTTAGTGTTAGGGTATTCAGCTCATAGCCTTAAGGTCGTGGGTTCAATACCTGGCAGCGTATCATGTCTTTGAGCAAGACTCTTTATTCTACGTTGCTCCTGTCCACTCAGCTGGGATAAACGAGTAGTTCCTGTAATTCAAAAGGAGCCAGCCTTGTCACATTCTGAATCTCTTTGAGAACTATGTTAAGCCTATGCACATCTGTGGAGTACCCAGCCACTTGAGGATTAATTTCACAAGAAGGTTGTTCCATTGATCGAACCAACAATAACTCCTGTCATCGTAACTGATAGAGCACCTGTTTAATGTGTTCACATATCTTGGTTGTGGGAGTAGGGGATATAACCAATGCCCCCAGTATACAACTGGTACAGGTAATAGTAATAACGATTTGTTAACTTTAGCACAAGACAGGTGAAGTAGTGGACTGGATCAAACCTCAATACGTAACTTGGATTTATGTTAGAGACCCAGGAGGAACAAAAGGTCAGGTTGACCTGCCTGAGAGGGAAATATCAATTATGTAAATCCCAGGATATGACTGGTACACACTGAACCAGGATATTATTTTGATTAGGTCTACAGGAAGACGGATGGTCCCTGGCTTCCACAGAACCTCCAATACTTGAATACACTGGTATATTCATATAGATACAAACATTCACAGATATTCACCCCCACATTGTATGTGTGCGTATGTGTACATACCTTCACTGTTTATACAAGCTGTACTGATACATAAACACACAGAGACATCTATAGTACCCTACAACACAGGGTACTATACATGGTAAATATATTTTATTGATGCAAATAGAGGTAATGGTGTATGTAGTGGTAGATGGTGGTGTTCTACTGGTAATATAGTAACTATAGTAGTAGTAGTGGTCATGGTAAATATGTAGTGGTGGTGGTGGTGGTAGCAAGTGATACGCAGAAGTGGCAGTAGTGGTAGCAGATAAGCAGAGGTGGTAGCAGTGGATGGAAAGAAAAGAAAAGAATTTATAAATAAAAGCTCCTGCAAAAACGTAGGAAGATACCAACTGGATTTACATACAGACATTATATTCATATACACACATTTGCGTGTGTGTGCGTGTGTGTGTGTATGTATATATATATATATAAACACACATATTTGTAGCTGTCTGTCTGTCTATTTATCTCTGTATGTGTATGTTTGTGCCTATACACACACACACACACACACACACATTTGTTTTGTTTATTTCTTCAGTTTAAAGTTATAGCCCCAACTAATTTTCTAATTATTTAAAATCATTCATTGAGCACTTTTGGGGCAAGTTGAGACGTCTTGTAGGATTTCATGTTAGCCTAATTGCCACACACACACAGTTCCTTACTGACAGCATGTTTATAGTTAGAATGTATGCATTTGTGTGTAGTACTACAGCAGTAGATATTCCATGTGGTTGAAAAATGACCAGCACAACACCACCACTGTACCCCTAAAACCCTACCCCCATTACTGCAACAGCACCACCACCCCTCCAAATAGGGGTCGCATGTTAGGACAACTTGACCTGATGTAAAGATGTTCAAAATTCTATAAGGATATCAATGGAGGGGTCAGTACTTAACACCACCACCACCATACTGTGAAGGGCTGAACTGACCAGCACACAGGACATCTGTGAGTAGAGTGTCTGAACTGACCAGCAACATTATGATATGACCAACACTCTAGACATATTAGTGAGAGAGAGATGGGTGACGATGGTAGGTAGCAGACACTTAAGAAATGACTGGTAGACCATCATCATCATCAACATCATCATCAGACAAGCCAAAATAGAAACCTCTACACGATTGCTCAACATGCTAGAAATAGCAGTCAAATCTCCCCACTGCTGAATCATATCATTCTATTAAACATCTTAAAAGAAAGGAAGAACACATTAGACGATGCAGTCCCAACTATACAAACAGAAAGGATGGCCATGGTGGGAATGTCTTGGCTCATAACAGTCTGCTCAATCACAGTAACAACAACAACTATGGATTTTCGAGGGAGCCAGTTCTTTACACTAGAAGCATGATGGGGTGGTGATGGTCATGGCTAGAACATTTCTGATATTTGGTCTACACGGTCACTTCTGACCAGGAGCTAAACAACACCACCCCCACCAACAACAGCAGCAGCACTACGAACAACAACAAACATCGCCAATAACAATAACATCAGCAACAACAAATATTACATCAGCAACAACCAAAATACACACAGACAGACAGACAGACAGACACACCCATACACACACACACAACTAGAGAAAAGCATGCAAAGCAATGTGGTGAAAAACACCGTAATAATAATAATAATAATAATAATAATAATAATAATAGTAATAATAATAATAATAGTAATAATAATAATGATAATGTTGACAGTAGTAATAGTAAAAATAGTAGTAGTAGTAACAACAATAGCAATAATGGTAATAGTAGTAGTGGTAGTAGTACCGTAGAACAACGTAAACTCCTCCGTCAGTTTCAACGGTGTTGTGGCTGGCTGTGTTGACTGAAGGGTTCAATTCCAGCTGACTACGGTTCTTCTCCATCAGACTATCAAACAACAACAACAACCACCATCGCCACCACCATCACCACCTCGCTGCTGCTGCTGCTGCTGTTGTTGTTGACTGAGTGCGAGTGCGAGTGTGAGTGTAGGGTAAAGAGAGGAGGTGTTTGGCTTCTGGCCAGAAACTGACTGCCATACAGACAAACAGCCATACAGACACTGGCGGCTGCAGTGGTGGTGGTGGCGGTAGGGGTGGTGGTGGCGGTGGTAATGTTTGTGAGTGATGAGTGATTATCTATCTGTGGCTTGTCAGTAGTTGGCAGATGTAGATTTAGATGTAGCAGTGGTGGTGGTAGTCGCCACAATCCACCCACCACCACTATCCCAATGAAACAAAAATCACCAAATTGTATTTACATTGCTGCTGCTGCTGATGCTGCTGTTGTTGTTGTTGTTGTTGTTTAGCCCAAGGTTGGTCCTGACGAGTAAACTAATGATCAAAAATGTTCTGTTTGTAACCATCCTTTTTTTTTTTGCTTATTTACTAGGAACCCAGAACCAACATATCCATTTACTATAGGACGGCTGGGTCTGGTTTAAGGGAGATCTGGCTGCTATTTCCTGCAGGTTGAGCAAGAATATATAGATAGATGTTCTCTCATTGGCTTGCTGATGATAACAATGATGGCAATAACAGCAGACACACAGACAGTACAAGAGATACGATGATGATGATGATAGCTGGCATCTAAATAATATTTATATTGAGGAGAAAGATTTGCACTAACTGCAGCAAAAAAAATATACTACCACCACTACTACTACTACTGATGTTGGTATTAGTACAACTTTTACTGCTGCTACTGCTGCCGCTAATCCACCCGCCACCCTTTTCGCCCCGCCCCACTCACTGCCAAAAGTGTTAATGTGGAAGTGTTAATATCACCTCTCAAAGATAATACCATCGCTACACCACGGAGCAACATTAACACCTCCACACCACTCCTCCCATTAACGCCAAAATCATCGCTAACACCACAACCATGATTACAAGCTGAAGAAGCCTCCATCTAGCTGCTCAGCCTGCTAGAAACAGCAACTAAAATCTCCCTCAAATAATAAAGTACTACATTGGATGATGTGGTCAAGGATCCGCTATGTCTGAAAATGCAAGAAAGGATGGTCATGAGTGGAATGCCTTTGACCATAGGTCTGCTCAGTCAGTGATGACCTTGGGCTAATCACCACTACCACCGGTATGGGACCACTGGTTGTCCAACAATGCTTGCCAACCATGAAGGTGGCCCAGCTAAGTTTCATAGCCAATGCAGAAACGTGTTTTCTGAGTTTGCTCACCCTGGGCCAAGCTGAGATTAGACATCATCATCATAAGCATGAGGAAGTCACCAACGCAACACAGGCATGGCTGTGTGCTAAGAGGATGGCTTCCCTACCACATGGTTCCAGGTTCAGTCCTACTGCATGTTACCTTGGGCAAGTGTCTTCTACAATAGCCCCTGGCTGATCAAAGCCTTGTGAGTGGATTTGGTAGATGGAAACTGCAAGAAGCCAGTTTTATGTGTCTGTGTGTACATATATATGTGTGTGTGTATGCATGTATATATATTTATATATATATATATATATATAAGTGTGTGTGTGTGTATCTATGTTTGCTCCCCACCACCATTTGACAACTGGTTTTGGTGTGCTTATATCCCAATAACTTAGCGGTTTGGCAAATAAGATCGACAGAATGAGTACCAGGTTTTTAAAAAATAAGTACTTGGAGAGGGGGTTCGATTTGTTCACCTAAAAACTCTTCAATGTGGTGCCCCAGCATGGCCGTAGCCAGATGACTGAAGCAAGTAAGAGATAAAAGACCATTAACACCACCACCACCCTAATAACAAAAACAACAGCAGCAAGGGTGCACTGCTGTCCTGCAAAAGAGTTTGGTGCAGGAAAGTGAAACCATGTGACACAGGTGTAAGATTAGCTGTAGGAGTGCTGCAGTCTACGTGTATCGTTTGCTGCATTCCTTAATGAGGCACTCCACATCATATCAGATACATATGAATATATCCATAGATACACACACACACACACACACACACACGCATGCATGCCTGCATGAAAGTATGCACTCACAAACAGACACACACACAAATTAGACACTAACCGAATACATTTGAAAGGGTGTATAAATAAATGTGTGTGAGTGTGTAGAAACAGAAAAACTAAATGTTTATATATTTATTTGAAATTTAATATCTGACTTAAAAATAAACAATATCTTGCTTTCTACACACACACACACACACACACGTGCCTCTGTGTGTGTGTGTGTAAAAACATGTAACATTTGATTAAATGTATATAAAATACAAAACTATTTAAGAATTGGAGCGGGGGAGAGAGAGGGGGGTAGAAAAACAGTTCACATCAAGACACAAACGAGCACTTTCTCTGACACACACACACACACACACACAAGGTCACACTGCTACTTAAAATAGCGACACATACCAAGACATGAAGTCATTTCAAAGACTAATTACCAAAACTTCCACTTTCCTGATTCCACCAATAACAACTTACTACCCATGTGTGTGTGTGTGTGTGTGCCCATTATTTGTGTTTTCTTGTGCCACATTTCATATGGCACTGTGCCAATGCTGAGTGGCATATTAAACCCGTTAGCAGTGCAGCTGAATACTACTGCACCGTCAACCGATAAACATCATTCATTCTCTATTCCTCGTATACACAATTTAACCAATCGTAAACACTGCACTGGGTTTGCTGCTAACTCCACAAATGCAGGGTTTCACCTCTGGTCATCTTTCATAGTGGCCTTACATATGTATAATCACAGTATTGACCAGGCTATTGGATGTTGTTATCATCATCATCATCGTTTAACGTCCGTTTTCCATGCTAGCATATATATATATATATATAGGCACAGGCGCAGCTGTGTGGTAAGAATCTTGCTTTCCAACTACATGGTTCTGGGTTCAGTCCCACTGTGTGACACCTTGGGCAAGTGTCTTCTACTATAGCCTGGGGCCAACTACAGCCTTGTGAGTGGATTTAGTAGATGGAAACTGAAAGAAGCCCATCTTATATATATATGTATGTATATATATATATATATATATATATATATATATATACACACACACATATATATATATATATATAATATATATATATATACACACACACATATATATATATATATATACACACACACATATATATATATATATATGTATTTGTGTGTCTTTGTTTGTCCCCCCACCACCATCATTTGACAACCCATGTCAGATGTTGGTGTATTTACGTCCCTGTAACTTAGCGTTTCGCATTGTTTTAGCTTTTGAATGATGCTACTCAACTGGTTAGGTGAGGAGGCCAACATTACCCCCTGGTCAGAAGACTAGCCCATTACGGGAGTGACGCATTTACAGCTGAGTGGACTGGAGCAACATGAAATGAAGTGTTTTACTCAAGAGAACAACACACCTCCCAGTCCAGGAATTGAACTCCTGATCTAGTAATCATGAGTGCAACACCCTAACCAGAAGGCCACATGCACATGTATAATAGCATCACCAAGGCTACATCACAAAATTTCAGATTCTGCATTAAGCCCAGAAATTACTTCAACTGTGACCAATTGTTAATTGAATACTTCCTTTCGAGTGTTGGGCCTCACGGAGGCAATGGGCAAGACCTTTGGTATTATGTCATGCTTGAGCAGAAGACCCATCAAGCCGAACAAAATGGCAGTCGTGGAAAATACCAGTGTCATGGAAATGCCAGTGGCACATAAAAACACCCATTACACTCTTGGACATTAGATTGGCATTAGGAAGGGCATGCAGCCATAGAAAACCATGCCAAGTCAGACTGGAGTCTGGTGCAGCCTTCCAGCTTACCAACCCTGGTCAATATGTCCATTGTCCATACTAGCATGGCATTTTGTCCGATTCTAATTAAGAATATTAAATGGGAATAAATTGTGTGAAGTGAATCAGAGTTCAGTTTGTTTTTGTGTCATCAGAATGTGCAAAAAGTGAGTGGAGAGTTAAGAAGATAATGAATGCCTTCACATCATCACCGAATGTTTAGTATGTAGTGGGGTTGCCAGGGTAAGTATGGCAGATCTGCTATGTTTTGTGTGAACACAAGGATTATTATACTGAATAAAATTATCCAAATGTAAAGAATCTGGAAATAGTCGTAACCAGACTGTGGCAAAAGTGAAAAAAAGAAGGAAACAAGCCTTTTAATAATAGGTGACATGAGAAGAATTAGAAATTAAAAATATGGATACAAACAACATTATAACCAAAAGCCCACAACATTTACGCACAGAATACAGCACTACTAAACACTACTCACACACAGATTACAGTAACCAAGGTGTGTGTGAGCGTGTGTATTATTATCATTGTTATCGTTTAACGTCCGTTTTCCATGCTAGCATGGGTTGGACAGTTTGACTGGGTCTGGAAAGCCAGGAGGCTGCACCAGGCCTCAATCTGATCTAGCAGTGTTTCTACAGCTGGATGCCATTCCTAATGCCAACTGCCCTGAGAATATAGTGGGTGCTTTTTACATTCCACCGGCACAGGGGCCAGAGGAACTGGCATCGACCACAATCGGATGGTGCTTTTTATGCGCCACCAGCACGGGAGCCAGTCAAAGCGACACTGACATCAGCCACGTTTGGATGGTGCTTTTGACGTGCTACCAGCATGAGGGTCACAACTACAATTTACATTTGATTTGATTTTGATATACTTGAGTCAATAGGTCTCTTCAAGCACAGCATGTCACCCTACGACCCTACAATCGAAGGTACTTTTGAGTGGGTTGGATATGCAACACTGGTGTGTGTGTATATATATATATATATATATATATATATACATATATACATACATATCTATACAGACAATAGATATGCCCAGTGTAGAAAACACATTGTAGTGCTCAAATGAATTTGAACTCTGAATTCTTCAGCCAAACGGCCACAGCGTCAAGAGTAGGCATAACAGAAATCCAGGCAAGCTGATATGGAGATGGTGGATCCATAATGTCCATGGATACCATGGATGTCCATTCATTCCACAAATATAAATTACGACTCTAAGAAACATGTGATTTGTGGAAATGCATGGAGGAATGCATTAAAATATAAATTCTATCCATGGATTATCGTTATTATTATTATTACTATACACACACACACATTATATATATATATATATATATATATACTAGCAGTATCGCCTGGCGTTGCTCGGGTTTGTAAGGGAAATAACTATATAAGCATTTTTAGAGAGTTACTTCCCTTATAGATGCCAATTCAGGCTTTCTTAGCCATTTCTGTTTTGGTGTCTTCAAGCCATGAAGTCGTTGTTCTAAAAGAACGCTGGTCTCCTTGACAACACTTTACGACGTTGATTTCCTTACACTCCCTTCCCCACAGCTTCACGAGGGAGGGAAGAAGGGGGAGAAGCAAACAGGTGCTGGTGTGACCATGGACGCCAACTCCGCCGCCATCGACACACGAAAAATTATGCATTAAAATGGAATAAAAAATGTTAAATTATTTTTAAAATCGTAGACTCATCGTAGACGCGCGCTAATACTCAGACGGGCTCGATATGAATCACGACTATAAGATACCCGAATTTGGTTAAACTGCACCGCAAAATGTGGGAGTAGTTAGGAATCTAAATCGAAGGGGACAGACACTCACACAACTACAGTTTTATATATATAGATATATATATATATATACTGTTCCGTGATGGTTAGATCAACAAAAAAAGTACTCCATCTGGTGAGAAATATTATTTAATAGACACAATACAAGAAGAGGGTTGAGAATGACCTCAAAGTTTCAGCCTACTGGCCTTCATCCGTCAGTCCAGTGAAGACTAAGTAAACTGAAACTTCAAAGTTACTGTCAGCTATCTTCTTGCAAAAGTTTAATAAATGTTTTGCACTGAAAAGTATTAAATAATTCTTCAATTTAATGCCAACTTGTTTGTTTATATGTGTACACACACACACACACACATATACATATAGGTGCAGAAGTGGCTGTGTGGTAAGTAGCTTGCTTACCAACCACATGGTTCCACTTTCAGTCTCACTGCATGGCACATTGGGCAAGTGTCTTCCACTATAGCCTGGAGCTGACCAAAGCCTTGTGAGAGGATTTGACAAATGGGAACTGAAAGAAGCCCATCATAAATATATATATATATATATATATATATATATGTGTCTGTCTCCCCACCATTGCTCGACAACCGATGGTGGTGTGTTTACGTCCCTGTAACTTAGCGGTTTGGCAAAAAGAGACCAATAGAATAAGTACTAGGTTTACAAAGAATAAGTCCTGGGGTTGATTTGTTCAACTAAAGGTGGTGCTCCAGCATGGCTGCAGTCAAATAACTGAAACAAGTAAAAGAATATATATATACATATATATGTATATATGGAAGATGCTTGTAAGCCATTCAAGAAAACACAAAAACCATTAGATTCACTTCGACATTTAAATTTGATTTGTGTCAAAATATTTTCGGCGCTTTGAAACCACGACCTGTTCACTGACAAAACTTTGTGACAGGTCGTGGTTTGAAACTGACGAAAATAATTTGACACAAATTAAATTTAAATGTTGAAGTGAATCTAACAGTTTTTGTGTGGTTTTTAATGGCTTATAAACACCTTCCACACTGCAATCGTTTTTGCTTCAGCACATGATTTCAGATCAAGTCACTTGCTATGCAAGTACATTTCCGTATTATATATATGTATGTATGTATGTATATATATATATATATATATATTATATATATATATAACGGGAAGCTTTATGAAAATAGACAAAAGACGAAGGCAGGTGGAAAACAAACGAACAATTGTATTAGTATGGCGCTCAGGAAATATAAATAAAACAAGTCTTTAACGTTATATATATATATATATATATATATGTTTGTATGTATGTATGTATGTATGTATGGAATCCAAGCAGTTACATTATTAGTACTCTAATGTAATCCAGATCTGGTTAAACACATCGAATGATAGGGAACATAGAGAAATATTTACAATAAACAATTAAACAGTACTCCACTAAATAAGTAAATCACAGGCTTACTTCAATGGATTTTATAGAGCATAGACAGAATAGAATCAAGACATCATGAAGAAGAATGGAGAATTATACATCTTCAAGATATATTTATTAAAGCATTATTCTCATTAAATCTGTGTGTGTGTGTACACACACATACACAGAACATATGGAAAGCAACACTATTAACCATCACACGTATTACATAAAAAAACACTACACAAACCAAAAGTGCAGATAAACACAATAAAAGTACAATAAAATAAAAGTGAAATAAAAATTAATTCTGAAAAAATAACAATATTTATTGAAGGATAAAATTAAGTTGCTGGATGTTGTACTTAATTTAAGCAACTCAAAATTATTCTAGTATTTACAAATTGGCTCAACAGAGAAGTCTCTAATATGCAAGAAGTAGCAGCCATATCTGCCAAATGGCACCCTGCTGTCTTAAAATAAGAACATGTTAGTCAGTACAGTGCCCGATAAACAAAAAAGACAGGATAGTCATGGCTGGAATGCCTTTGCTTGTATATCATATGGAGAAAGCTGAGATTAAATAACTGTTTAAGAATCATCAACTTTCTGCAGCTTCAGACAGTTTTCTAGAAGTAATTAACAACAAACATGTTATGTAACATAGTTAAAATAGCTTTATTGTGCTTACCTTAGTTACACTAACTTTATTATGGAAGAGCTGAGTAACAAGAACCACTCCTACATACACACAGTCTTCTCTCTACACACACATAAACACACAGGGAATGGAAAGTAAAATGCTTTTTTCCAGTACCAAAGAAATGCTTGTTCATTTCTATAAACATACATTTTCCTCAATATTTACACAACCTAATCAGGAAACAAACATACGAAAATGTTCAAATGTCCGTCACCATTACCAATTATAAACAGTCTTTGACTGTTAGTTGGAGACAGTACTTATTCCTAATGGTACAATAATTCTGCAACACATTAAATGTCAATGTCTTCCTAACCAAGCAGAATATCACTAGTGTAAAAGAAGATTCCTCCAGCAAAGAGTCATTGAAATTCATAAAAGAGCTTATCTTCTAAAGCAACATCAGTTATATCTAGATTCCATGTGTTGTTGTGTCTGTCTCTTCACAATAACTTTATTGATAAATTCAAGCTTGATAAACAAGACATCTTTGTTTGTGGCTTCACAGATTCCAGTGAGTCAGAGAGAGAAATTACTGCATATTTGTCCTTAGTGTTCATTTTTAATTACCAATTAGAAGTCACATTTCCAAACACATTTCTGTAATGGAAACAAAACTACATTATCAACATCGTAATCAAGTTAACATTTGATTTTCTATACATGGGTAGGTTCAGACTGCAACACAGCTAGTCTCCACACTTTTTAATCGTTTGTTATTTTGTCTGTACGGACAAACATCCAAAGATCTGACCTCTTTTTGGAAAGAAGATATTTTTGAATT
Organism: Octopus sinensis; assembly: GCF_006345805.1. Taxonomy (NCBI): domain Eukaryota; kingdom Metazoa; phylum Mollusca; class Cephalopoda; order Octopoda; family Octopodidae; genus Octopus; species Octopus sinensis. The sequence goes on from NC_043010.1 coordinate 19,779,674, forward strand.
TACCCTCTGGTGATGATGATAATGATGATGATAATATAGAATGTAACAGTCTATACACCCATATTTGATAAAGGGCAAATCCATCATAACTGATGCAACATTTACAAGAAATTTTTTAATACTAAAAATGTTTTGGCATCTTAGTTAAGCTAACTGAAATGTAATGACCCATGAACACTTTAACTACTGTGGCCCATAAACATTGTTACATGTACATTATTTACATTTGACGGATATCTGTCCTCATCTTGTTTGTTGTTAACACAACGTTTTGGCTGATATACCCTCCAGCATTCATCAGGGGTCTTGGGGAAATTTCAAACCTCAGTTCTCATTCCTAAGGTATTTTTTGATGCTATTATTATTATTATTATTATTATTCAGGTCATTGCTTGGAATTGAACTCGGAATCTTGGGGTTAGTGCTTTTAACCACTACGCCATAAGCCCAAAATTCTAAGTTCAATTCCAGGCAGTGATCTGAATAATGATAATAATAATAATAATAATAATGATAATAACAACAACAATAACAACACCATCGTAAAATACCTTAGGAATGAGAATGCAGGTTCGAAATTTCCTCAAGACACCTGATGAAGGCTGGAGGGTATATCAGCTGAAATGTTGTGTTAATAACAAACAAGATGAAGACAAATATCCATCAAATGTAAATAATGTACATAATTCCTCATCTATTAAATATAGAACTGTATTGTTACATATGTATTGTAATTCTAGGTTTGAACTAAATTGTTTTGGAGAGAATAAATACTTGTGTAACTGAAAGACATGATACCTGACTTGGTGGTAATGATGCTGGAAACCCAAATTTTATATCAAAAGAAACCTGAAGTGGTGTGGATGTTATACATTCTTTCATATCCAACATTACTGTTTAATACAAGCTGTGGTGTCTTTGGTAAAATGTAACTGACGCAACGGGTACTTGTAACTGATGCAACATTTCCACCTACAAATATGTAACTGATGCAACACAGAAACACGGAAACCAATTAGTATTCCACATTTCTAATTTAATCAATCAAGAAGGTGAGGAATTGATCAAACGGTAAAAACACACAACACTATGTATTCAAAATGGGTGCTGCAAAGTTCTAAATGACGTTTCTTGAAACTTATTGCAGCACATATGCATAATGTCTTAGATAAGTCAATTTAGACATTTTGCATGCATTGGATGTTAAGCTCAATGTTTAAATGCAATGTAATGGTTGAAACTATTTTTTGATAGAATCGACAGTGTCGACGGGGGGGGGGGGCTGTAGTGGTTTCTTGCCTTCACAGGACAGAAGTCTGCTCCAAGTTTGCCAAGTATATCTTCAAGCAGTATCCAGCATATGTCTTTTGTGATTGGCCAATTTGAGGTAATATTGGGTCCACTGGCATGCATGAAGTCCACACATACATCCTTATTGACAGCAGACTCATCAATGACAGCGGTCATCCACCAAGCAATGTCATATGTAACAGCCACATAGTGACCTATCTACATATTGGTGGTTTGATCCCCAACCTGCAGAACAGAGTTGTCCTGTGCCAAAGATATGACTGACTGCTGCATGGGAGGGGGGTACCACAGTTATCTGCTTGTGCACTGTCCATGGAAATTTCAGCCAAATTATGATCAGTGACTCGCTGTATTATAGGACTCCCACAATTACCTGCAAATGCACTGTTCACACACATCAGTGATCTGCTGCATAAGGGTTCCAATGATACTTTCAAGCACTGTGTCCCCACTGGTCTCAGAAACATCATTGAGCTGCTGCATTAGGGGCCTGGTGTTTTCATCAACATGCAGATTGTTGATAGGGGTCCCAGCATTATCATCTTCAAGCCCAGTGGAATGTGATAATGAAATAAACCAGGAGTACCTTGTAGTATTTAATACAACAATAAAAAGTAGTTGCTTCATACATTTTTCTTTTTTTCACCTGGTGCTAAAATATTGATGCAACCATACCTACTGTTGCATCAGTTACAAGACCTTCATTAATATTCAAGAAAATATAAAGTATTGTGTATAAGAATGGAATCCCCTCCTTACAGCATGTCCTAATGGTTGCATTGTTTTAAAGTAATTATTTATCAGCATTTTGTAGGCTAAACTTATAATGCCAAAACTGACACAGCAAATTTTAATGACCACAATAAATTCTGCTTTTGCTGACAAGCAGGATGATCTTCAAAAAAAAAAAATAATAACCCTGCCAAACTGTAGTTTTACTCTAATTTTTCCTGAAAATACATCTTTGTAAGATGGGAAGTTAATTTTTTTATTAGGATGGAACTGGATTCCTACCTTCAGCTCTTGCAGTCAAAGCGATATCTGCTAGACTGGATCCAAGATGGCTGCCCTGGTCACATGACAATAGTCCCACAGAAGTTTATTTTTTTTACCTTTTTGAATCCTATTGACTCATGGGAACATAATAAAGATACATAAACTATGGCAGCACAGTTTTATTATAATTTTTCAGTTTTTGTCCATTTTGCATGGAATTGCCCTAATAGTGTAATACTGTCTCCATATGTTGATCCACTGTCTTCTTCATTAAGCCAAAGGTTCCACAGCTTCTGCTTAACACAACTGCCTCAAACATTATAGGGTTCAGATCTAACGTAACACACATTCACTTTTATAATTTAAATAAGGGAGAAGCAGGAGTAGACATAACTCTACCGTCTTCCTAGAAGTTGACACAGCTTTAGCCCCCTAGCATTTAAACAGCCAAATCAAACCCAAATATCCTTATCTTTTCTATGTTCAAACTGACCAAATCTGGCCTATCACACCCATCCTACAATGTCATTCTAAAACTCAACAATCACATCACTGAAATCTTGAAGCTAGAAGATAATGCGTGATTAATACAAAATGATATGAATAAATAAGCATTACATTTGACAGAATAAGCTGAATGCTAAAGGATTAAGAATAAATCAGAGAGGAAAACAAACTTTATGGCTGCCTGCTCCCCTCTCCGGACACTGACACAACCTGTACATTGACCCTACCTCCATCCCCACCAACATTAGCACAACCCTTCTTGACTCTCTCCAACACTGATGTAACTGATGATCAACTTCAACACAGTTTTTTCCTGTGAGTAAGAAAGAATATCCAAAGAACGGTAATTCAATGAAGAAAGAACTGGGAAAGGGTTTCATGTGGGGTCTGGCAGCGAATCCCTTTCCCTCACTTCTCTCTTTCAAACTTGGTTATATTCGTAATTTCTTGACCAACAAAAACAAGTCAGCATGTATCTGGTGCTGATAAAAGAACAGCAGTTATCCGTGCAGCCTTTCACTGGCCCAGAGAGATCTATATTTGATCTATAGATCAATACTTCAATAAAAGAGGCCACAAGAGAGGATGGTGGAGACAAAGTGAACAGCTTCCACAATATCTCATTACGGATAGCATCAGCGTTACATAAATAAAGAACTATTACAGTTCTGTGCTTAAATAATCTAATCCAATTTTTTGGTATTGTCAGTCGATATCTGGAACTAAATCAAAGCAAATCAAATACTTGTTCCATACGGAGAAAGTTAATTATCTCACAAGACTGCTATGGCGCTATACTCTTTCAGTCTTTTACTTGTTTCAGGCAGCTGACTGCAGCCATGCTGGAGCATTGACTCTATTCGAACAAATCAACCTCAGGACTTATTTTTTGTAAGCCTAGTACTTATTCTATCAGTCTCTTTTGCCAAACTGCTAAGTTATGGGGACGTAAACACACCAACATTGGTTGTCAAGAGATGGTGGAGGGACAAACACAGACACACACAAATACATACATACATACATACCTTCGAAACGCAGAGTAGCCGAAACAGGGGCAACTGAAGAAGGGGAATATTCCTTGTGTTGTATGTCTTGTACTCTGTTTTTTCGTTGTTTGAAAAAAAGTTCGTTTTCTATGTTTTTGTTTTTATGTTTTCATTTCTCTTTGTGTTCAATGTTTTTTTGGTGTCCTGTACCCATATATGTATTTATATATACATATATATGTAGGTATGTACATATATGTATGTATATATGCATATGTTTATATATTATTTATGTTATTATATGATCGAATGCCACAAATCCACTTCCAAATAAGTTTTATCTATATATATATATACAATGCGCTTCTTTCAGTTTCCACGTACTAAATCCACTCACAAGACTTTGGTCAGTCCAAGGCTACAGCAGAAGACACTTGTTCAAGGTGTCACACAGTGGGACTGAACCTAGAACCATATGGTTGGGAAGCAAGCTTCTTAACACACAGCCATTCCTGAACCTATATATATATATAAAATTTTATCTTGTACTTGTTTCAGTCATTAGACTGTGGCCATGCTGGGGCACCACCTTGGAGAATTTTTAGTTGAACAAATCGACCCCAGTACTTATTTTTTTTAAAGCCTGATACTTATTCTATTGATCCCCCTAACAAACCCACTAAGTTACAGGGATGTAAATATACCAATACTGGTTGTCAAACAGTGGTAGACCACAAACATGGACTCGTAGACAGACAACCAGACACACACACACACACATGATGGGTTTCTTTCTATTTCCACCTCCCAAATACATTCATAAGGTTTTGGTCAGCCCAAGGCTATAGCAGAAGACACTCACTCAAGGTGTCACACAGTGGGACTGAACCTAGAACCATGTGGTTGGGAAGCAAACTTCTTACTGCACAGCCACACCTGTACCTATATGTGTGTGTGTGTGTATAAATATATCAGGCACATGCCATCAGTAATTACTCAGAGTAGGCAGCCGGTGACCTTTATAATAATAATAATGAAACTATTGTATACAGTGCTCAGGTGCACTACAACTTGTCAAAAGTGCATATAAAGCATATGTAGTAATGTACAAATGTCTGGGAAGTGAACAGTGTATGAGTCAGATACATGCTTGCGTGTGTATGGAGGGGAGAAAATCAGGTGTAGTGTTGGTGAATCTCAGGAAGCATGGGAGGTTTGAAGGATGCAGTGCTCCAACAACTAACAATGTAGTAAAACACACAGAAAATAATTGAATCACAAGTGCACAACTGAGTTGAAGGCAGATTTACATCTGCCTTAATAGCATGTAAAGAAAACGGTGTTGTAGGAGTGTACGCAGCATGTGTACTACAGCAGTATTATGTGTAGCTTAAATACGGAGATTGAAAGGCAGGGATGAATTATGCCTACCTAATCTACAAAAAATTTTAATATTTTGCATTTTATGCATAGCAATCAGAGTAACCTTCATGATTTTATTGAATTAGGTGCATATTTTGCCATGAAAAGAAAATGTTGTTATCGATAAATTTTATTCAAGGCAGGCACTGCCTACCTTGCCTACCTAGGCAGCATGTCCCTGATATATATCCATAATACACACATACACAAATGTGTGTGTATGCAAACACACGTGTGCATACATAGAGCTACATTGGATACATACCCAACCATTTCACACATCAACTGTTCTTTTACACAACTGCAACTCAATGTTAGCCAAAAAGTGAATGAAAAATGGGAACAAATACTTATTCTACATATGATGTTGGGGGTGGCATTTAAACATAATGAATTATTATCTCCAATCCACACCCCCTGCTCTTTCTCTAATGGTATATGTTCATAAACCCATGTCAATTTGACCAAGTGATACACCATCATCATTTAACGCCTGGTTCCTATGCTGGCATGGGTTGGATGGTCTGGAGAGCTGCAGTTTTCTATTCTGGCATGGTTTCTATGGCTGGATGCCCTTCCTAACATCAGCCACTTCACAGAGTGGACTGAGTGCTTTTTACATGGCAGCAGCACTGTTGCTTTTTATGCGCCACTGGCACAGGTGCCTTTGCATGCGGCACCAGCAGGGTCACCAAGTAACTTGCAAGACGAAGAGGGAGTGGGACCAAGGGAAATGGCTGTGTGCCAGGAGAGAGAGATTAAAGTATGACAAGGAAAGGACATAACTGCAAATATATTTGACCAATGAATATTTTTACGGAATGAGGAAACGACCAAAGAAATTTTAATTTAGTTCAATATTTCTATTTTGAACTCTCTCTCTCTTTCCCAATGTCCACACAAGTCTTTGGTTGCTTCAGCTGACCCTTCCCCTAACCTCACAACAAAGGTGCAGACACCATTAACCTATTAACAATCACAATTCTCTCCAATCATCATATCAATAAGTCCACTCGGACATCCCCACCCAATACCATGGTAACCAACTGAGATTGTTACCAATCAAAGCCACCCCCAGATATATAACGTGTATGTATGTGCATGTGTGTATAGTACACATACACACGGATGCATGCACACAAACGTGCACACCCACATATATCTGTTTCAAGACCTTAATGATTCTGGCATCCCTGCCAATATAACATACCACACACATACACACACACATCTGACAGGGTTTTTGCAATTTTCAATTACCAAATTTTACTCAGAAAGCTTTGGATTAAACCCAAAATCATGTGATTGTAAAATGAACTTGTTATCCAACCTACTTGTTATCCACGTACACACACACTTATTGAATTGCTTCATTGTAGCCAATATCTTGCTTCAGACTTAAGATATTTCTAAATGAATATCACATATACACACCATACATACAGATACGATAACATTTATTATTCTACATTCAGATGGATGTGTATATATATATATATATATATATATATATATATATACATAAACACAGAAAGAGAGAGATGTGAGTAATGTCAATATAGATGTTGGATGACAGATGTGAGAAAACGAGTAAAGATCACCATGGTATTGATATGTTTCACATGTGCCACATGTGATAATGGTGCCAATACTGTCTCAGTGATTTAATTAGTAACAATGCTGATATCGGTGTAATAATGATACTACTTGCCTACATATACATCGGCCTCTACATGGTACCTGAACTGTATATATATTTCCCTCAAATCACACAAAACTGAGTTTTTAAAAATGGAAGACACTATACAGTAGAGTTCTGGACAAACTATGCCTGAATTTAAAAAATTGGACAGCTCCAGGTGGAATTTTTTATTACAGGTGCACATGAGGGCTGGCATGGCATTAACACAAACACACATGGATAATAAAGTATATATCTGCTACATCCATACAAATAAGAAGCTAGCGGCAACAAGGTATTGAACCAGCTATCAATGGATAAGGAGTTCAAATACATTACTAGTGCTTTGCTTTGTTCTTGGCCAAAAAAACTATATTTTTCGTTGCATCAGTTTACTTAGCTCTTGAGAATAGGTTCCAGATGAATGTGGTTCTGTCTGAGACTACAGTCAAACCAAGCTGTCAGTAACAGTGACTCAGTCTCAAAACCAGTCCAACTGCCTTAGGGATACTTTACCGTTGCATCCAAACTCAAGACTTAATTTCAAACTAGTCACATAGCACCATGGAGAGTTTCATTTTCTCCTTTCCAAAATACCTCTGCAACTCCCCTCTCTCAACCTCAAGAAATTTAGCAAGCAAGCATGGATTCATTAAGGCTCACTTCTCAGTTCCCTCTTGTTTGCTATAATATATAGTGATAAATATATACACTATGTGGTCCTAATATGAAAAACATTATTTCACATACTGTATTTTCTGGTATACTGGGCAAAATTTTCAAATCAAAATTTACAGCCCAAAATGGTAGGTTGGCTTATACACCAAAACGACCTTGGAGAACCAAAAATTCCATGTGAAATGTGGTGGGATTTGAAAAGATAGCAACAACATTTGAATGTTTACACTACATATTTAAACTGAATGCTACATTGACTTGTGTGCCAGAAAATATGGTAGGCCAACCAATAAGCTCACTCCAAACTGCAATTGTCGAAATCCAGATACATGGCCACTTGACTGCTGCCACACTCGCCGTGCTCTCCTGATTTGGCACCAATGGATTTCCACCTCTTTCGATCTCTTTCAAATGCTATGCATCGAATTTTGTTCAATACTGATGCAGAATTGAGAGCTTGGTTGGATCAATTTTGTGAGTCGAAATCAGGTGATTTTTACCAATGAGGTATTGAAAATTTTGTTGAATGTTGGGAAGAATTTGTAAACAAAGGAAAATACATTATTGATTGATTAGTTGTTATTTTTTATTAAACCTTTCAAAAAATACGGCGGGAACTTAGTTGCCAACCCTATATATATATATATATATATATATATATATATATATATATATATATATATACACATGCATACATACATATCTTACATATTATTACATATTATAACTGAAAATGTCTGTGTGTGTGCGTGTGTATCGGTATGTCCTCATTTTGCGCCAAAATGGCTTGACCGATTTCTCAAACTTCACACGCACATTGCTTATGTGTCTGGGGAGGTTTTAAGCATAAATTGTTTTAGAAAAATGTTCGTGTAAACAGCGGGAAGAACATTTGGGCGTGAGTGAATGGTGGGAGTAATGATTTTTAAGCTTCCAAGGGAAGTAACCCATTCCCTCCTGGAAATAACCACCAAGGGAAATACCCATTCATTTTCAGTATGCTTATTTCTTAGTATTTGAACTATTTTAGTCTTACCACAGAGCCATATAAACACAAGCATTTTTGCACCCCACAAATGCACCACATGAGGTCCTCTCATGGTAAATAACAAAGAATTCCGTGTCCTAACACAATACCCAGGTTAAGCGGGAGACAGATATTACCTTTTGATTTTAATATTGCTTCTCTCACAATTGTTTTTTAAAGTAAATAATGCCAAGCCCTTTGATGCAACACCACTGTCTGGGCCACGTTTCATTGCACTTTACTTTTTGATTTAAAATGATAACAATAGAGACACACAGCATCACATATTAAGAGGGATCAAGAGATTAAAGTGACACCATTGCATTACTCATATTATATTTAACAACAACAACGTGCAAGAGAAATTGTTTGTGACGGAAAGGTTGTGGGCAAACAAGTAAAACAGCCCATCACCACAATCCCAGTATATGACTGGTACATGTTTTAACTAACTTGGAGAGACGACAAGACAAGTCAATCACAGAGGGATATATAAACAAAGAACTGGTGAGCTATGGCATAACGTACTGTGTGGTATTGAGTTATTGTCTACACTACATATATTGTTATTCTACACCCTGCATATATATGTGTGTGTGTTCTATAGGGTGTACAATAACACAATATTCCATATATATATATATTCTACACCCTGCACATATATATTCTACATCCCAAATATATATATATATATATCATCATCATCATCATCATCATTTAACATCCGCTTTCCATGCTGGCATGAGTTGGATGGTTTGACTGAAGACTGGGATGCAGTCTATTTGTATTGAATTAAAAAATAATAATTGATGTAAGTCAATTGTTGTTGATCAATATTTCTCCATTTTCTGTTTACTTTAAATTTGATTCCTGATAAACTCATCTTTATCTTTGTCATCATCTGTAACCTATGAACTTAATATGCTTGCATGTGTATGTCCAGGGTTAACATAGGTAATTATACCAGTAATTATAATGGATACTTTTATCCCTTAGACAGTTATTCCAACGTCTAACTCTACATACCTATACATACATACATATACACACACACACACACACATATATATATATATATATGTATATATATATATATATATATTCTACACATTATATATGGCTGTTCTATACCACACACTTATAAAAACAATTACTTAATTTTCTTTCTTTTTCATTGGTTCAAGGTTGCACAATTTACAGCATCAACCTTAGCGTATGACAGGTACTTAGCTGGCAAGATGTAGAAGGAAAGTCACTAACTACCATAAGCTATCTAGCCTGGTGCTCTATTATGTCTGTAAATCCATTGATAACAATAATTCATTCTACTCTGGACACAAGGCATGAAATTTATTGATAACAATAATTCATTCTACTCTGGACACAAGGCATGAAATTACATGCCCCCCACCAACTGACCCTGGGAGTGGTGGGGGGAGTATTGGACTGGTACTTTAATTTTATCAACCCTGAAGGGATAAAAACAAAGTTAACATATATAATATTTTATTTCCTACAAGGGTGACACTGAGAGAGTAATAGAGGGATGATAATAATAATAATAATAATTTCTGATGCTGACACAGGATATTGATTTGAGGGGACAGCTTTAGTGAATTATATGAAACCCAGGGACTTGGATTCATTTTGATGACACCCAGAAGATAAAACGAAAAACTGATTCAGCAGGTCTTTAAGCTCAGAATATGAAAGAATGACTAAAGACCACCGTTTTAGCATTTCTGACAATCCCACAAAACTTGGACAAATGACTATAGTTAGTTAAACTAACCCCAGCACATGAGTGGTACTTTATTTTATTGACTTGTCTGGAAGAATGAAAGTATAATTTAACCTCAGACTTTAATGAATTTTATCTCCAATTATGTCAGCAGGGGATTGGGAACGGTATAGGTAGAACAGCGAACTGCATTTTTTGTTGAGTTTGTTCACATTTAAATCCCACAAAGGTCACCTCTGTCTTTTGTCTGCATAAATACCAGTCATATACTGGGGTTTATTTAATTAACGGACACTGATGTCTTTCAGGTTTCTTCAAGAAATGAGGCTATGGCTGGGAATTTGGAACCAATGTTGTAAGAGACAGTTTAAAGGCTGTGAATGACCAAAGTCTTTCTGTGAGGTGCAGTGAGCTGATGTGTGGTTCGAGTTGGAAGAAAGAATGATAGAAAAATGTCACAGAAATTCTATAAACAATGGGATATGACTTACCTAAAGAAGGTGACAAAAAAATTCACCAGGTCGATATTTCTCTGTTGTGTGAACGTTATCTGAGAGGAACAAGAAGAGATAATAAGCAACAGATTAGTTGGTAACACCAGGAGGGGGGGGGTCCATCATCACTGTCATCATCACTATCATCATCAATGTCATCAACATTGTTACATCTTCAACATATCATCATCATCAACAACAACCATCTCATCTTCACTAACCATCTCCATTCAAACATCATCATCACAACCAACCATCTTCACTAAAATCAAAACAAAATCATTGTCATCGTCACAAACAACATATTTGCTCAGTCATCTAAGATGTTAGCCTGAGGTGGGGCAACAGGTCAGGTCAGTGGAGGTGGCATGCACCGCTGCAGTGTGTTGCTGCATTTATTCTTAGTCCATGCAGCATGAGGTCAACCCAGTGAGATTCCTCCATGGAGAGAACATTGTAAGCAAGGTCGAACTTGGAAAACCAACCAACAAACTCAGCTGATGCTCCTGAATCATACAATGAACATGACAAGTCCTCCTTTCTGAGTAGAGTCATTGGTTGGATACGAAACGCAACCAATGGTAACCCATAATCCTGCAAAGCATCCTGGTACTAAGGCTGCTCCTAAGGGCCCTGGACACTGTCCAAGTCTCACAACAACAAAGCAAGACATGGAGGAAACCACAAACTATATTCCTGTTGCCACCAACTCTAACTCATTAGGATGACTTGTATTGAATGTTTAGACATGAGGTCCTGAGGCTACTGTGTCCACCTATTGATTGTAGGCTGATTCTACAGAAACTTCAGACCAAACAGGAAGTCCTTTATAAAACATGGAGATGACAGAGCATCTAAGACACAGGAAACCATGAATCACCTCAGAAATATGCAGATAAGAGGCCACACGGTTTCACAGTTACGCCATGTTAGGTTAAGACACTTCTGTGAGAGGTAAGACAACTACGAAATGGTGTTGACTTCTATTGCAAACACTCAAGTAAAACTGAAGTTTGGGGATGACCGAGGGGTGGGAAGTCAGAGATCCCCATCCGTAATGCTAACTTCTATTCAGAAGTCACATTAATTGCCAGACCGAATGAAGGATCTCTGGACACAGACAAGTCATCAGAGAGGTGACCAAAGATCAAGGTAATATGTCCACACACTGATATATTACCTCATCATCCTCTTTTCCCTAGTTCATAACTGGTACACTTCCACATGAATAGCAAGTTTGAGCCTGTCATGTTATTCATGGCTCATTTCTCTTTGCTCCATTTGTGGCTAGAATTGGCTCGAGCTAAGTTTCCTGGTTCAACAGACAAGTTAAACCAAATAAGAAACAAGAGGTACTGATGGCCCTTATTGACATGGTGAGTAAGGGATTGTCTACTGAAGCATGGAAAAACAGGCTTAAATTGGAGTTTCAAGAGGAAACAATTGCGTGGTCCACTGTGACACAAAGCAAACATATGCAATATCACTCTTTGCTTCCTTCTTGTCCATCTGTTATATTTCAGTTGCACAATGTGGCCAACCCATCTATAATTGTATTCTTTGATGGTTCTTATGATGATGCCGACTCTTGTAATGCTGTTGAATCCAGGCATTGGTTTTCATGCTCTGTAATGTAATGTTGAGCATGATTCGTTCCTTTCTCTGATTGGCTACAATGAGAGCATTCATGATGGTAGGTCTGAGAACCAATGTTTCACTACTATAAATCCATCTCTCACTAAGCATAACACACACACACACACATAGAAAAAAAAAACAACAGAGGAAAAAAGTAAAAAAATAAACTAACCTGCAAAGAAAATGGTGTTTTGAAGCCATATACATATACATAAAAGGTGGTGTTATCAGTTTCTCCGAATGTGTATTGTTTGTGGGAAAATTTCATTTTGTAATTATAGCACCGAGCACCGGAGTCCAATATTTTACCAGCTGGTTCGGAAGCTGGAAGAAAGAAACACACAAAGGATGACGATTATATACAAATGATGGAAAAAAGTTTATAGATAAAAGAGGACAGAAAAAAAAAAAAGGATTGAGTGTGGCTGTGTGGTAAGAAACTTGCTTCTCAACCACATGGTTCTGGGTTCAGTCCCACTACGTGGCACCTTGGGCCAACCAAAGCTTTGTGAGTGGATTTGGTAGACAGAAACTGAAAGAAGCCTGTCGTGTATGTGTATATATATATATATATATATATATATTATATATATAGAGAGAGAGAGAGAGAGATACATATGTATATATATATTTATGTATGTATGCATGTATTTGTGTGTCTGTGTTTGTCCTTCCACCATCGCTTGACAAGCAATGCTGGTGTGTTTACGTCCCCGTAACTCAGAGATTCGACAAAAGAGACCGATGGAATAAGTACTTGGCTTACAAAGAATAAGTCCTGGGGTTGATTTGTTTGACTGAAGGTGGTGCCCCAGCATGGCCACAATCAAATGACTGAAACAAGCAAACGAATAAAAGAATATATATATATATATATATATATATATATATATATATAATGGTGCAACAAGGTCACCAATGTTGAAGCGCAGGCGAATTCTCAAAGCATGACAGCTATCTTGCATATGAGAAGGGTGAGGTGGCTGGGACATGTCAGGAGAATGGATGACCATCGAATCCCGTATAAACTGCTCTATAGAGAACTGGCCCAGGATAAGAAACCAAGAGCAAGACCAAAACTGAGGTATAAGGACACTTGCAAAACTAGTTTGTCCAAGTGTGAGGTGGATGTCAGCAACTGGGAAGAAAGGGCTGAGGACAGAACAACATGGAGAACTGTGGTGAAGGAAGGAACTGCTTCGCTAGAGAGCAGCTACAGAAACAAACAAGTTGAGAAGCGTCAGCGGCGAAAGGAAAACAACAGAAATGCAGAGCGCCAAGCCACCCTCCTGGTATGCAAGTACTGTGACAGAAGCTGCGCTTCAATCATAGGAAGAATCAGCCATGAAAGAAGTTGCAAGAAAGGGAGCCCCGGATATGTTCAATTAAGGGTCAATTGTTATTATTATATATATAATGTAAAGGAATAGGGATTTGGAATCTGGGCAGATACCTTAGCACTCTGATATAATCCAGATCTGGCTAACCACATCAAATGATAGGGAACATACAGAATTTAACTGGTACTTCATTCACAAGGCAAACCCTGAGTTCACTTCAATGAATTTTAAACAGCATTCAGAGTAGAGAATCAAGACAACATCAAGAAGAATATAGAGAATTATACATGAAGGTTATTTATTACAGAATTAGTCTTGTATTATTAATGAGAATTATTCTGCAGTAAACAAATTTTGGAAGATGTGCAATTCTCCATTGTCCTTTATGATGTCTCGGTTATGGCTACACCAACAATCAAAGACATTCTAGATGTGACAATCCTAGTTTTATTCAGCTAGTGCATCAAGAAGCCAGAACTGCATTAGCCAATGTGCTGTCCCTTTTGTGATTCGAAGAATTCTGAGCACATCAAGTGGCAATAAAAGAGCTTTCTCAACTGCTTCGTGGTCATGCTATAAATCCACTTAATCAAGTTCTGCCTTAACGACCACCTCATAATTGGCTCATATCTTAACAGAATGCTCAACAAAACCGAAATACAATAATTATTTCATTTCACACTACTCCCACATGTCATCACTCCCACCCACCACAAACACAACACGCCCTTATTACTATACTAAACCACAACATACCATCACTGTCATACTAAACAACATGTCTTCACTGCTACACTACAGTCGTTACATGTTTTTCCCATCACTACATTAAAGACCCACTTCCAGTCATAAATGACCATGGGATGGCACCTAGAAAGTTCCCCTCCAAGGCACAAGGCCAGACAAGGCTGTTCATGGGAGGCCAGCAGTCACCCATGCATATCAGCCTCCTCTCTTCAAGCCACCAATGATATCCAAGGGAAAGGCAAAGGCTGATACAGCTTGGCACCAGTGACATCACAACTCATTTCTACAGCTGAGTGAACTGGAGCACCATGAAATAAAGTGTCTTGCTCAAGAACACAACACACAACCTAGTCCAGGAATCAAGCTCACTACCTCACAGTTATAAGCTTGATGCTCTAACCAGTGAGCCAGCCTTTACCATCACTACATTACACCTTCTATAAAAGTCAGAACCATGTTGTATCCTTGATATTGTATCTTAACAATCAATTAGCTAACTCCACAGGAAACATCTACTTTAGCAGAAGTGGGAAATTCTACTACTACTAGTACGACTACTACTACTACTTCTTACTGCTGCCGTCATTGTCCATTATTATCCCCACCAATATTATCGTTATAACTGAAGGCAGCAGGCTGACAGAATCATTAGCATGCCAGGCGAAATGCTGAGTGACATTTTGTTTGTCTTCACACACTGTGTTCAAATTCCACCGAGGTTTATGTTGCCTTTCATTCTTTATAAAATAAAGACCAGTTTTCGCACTGGACTCAAAGTAATCAACTCACTTTGCTGGCCTTGTGCCAAAATTTTACATCATTATCATTATCATTATTATCATCATCATTTAAGGCAGTGAGCTGGCAGAATCGTTAGCACACTGGACAAAATGCTTAGCGATATTTTGCCCATCGCTACATTCTGAGTTCAAATTCCATCAAGGTCAACTTTGCTTTTCATCCTTTCAGGGTCAACAGAATGAGTACCAGTGAAAAACTGGGGTTGATGTAAATGACTCATTCCCTCCCACAAAATATCAGGCCTTGTGCCTTTAGTAGAAAGAATTATTGTAGTTATTATTATTATTATTATTATTATTATTATTATTATTATTATTCAAGGCTGTGAGCTGGCAGAGTTGTTATCATGCTGGACAAAATGCATAGCAGCATTTCATCTGTCTTCACATTATGAGTTCAAATTCCGCCGAGGTTGACTTAGCCTCTTATCCTTTTGAAGTCGATAGAATAAGAATCAGCCAACTTAATTCTCTCACTCTCTCCCGCAAAATTGCTGGCCTTGTGCCAAAGTTTGAAACCAACATTATCATTATGATTGTCGCCCTCTCCATCTTTGCCATCACCCTTGCTACCACCGCTGTTGCTACTGTCATCACCACCACCTCCTCCTCCACCATATAAACCAGGCGATGTGTGTAAGAGAGTTTAATGAGAAGGACTTACTTGAGTTATACGATATATTGAGATTTGCAAATCGAGAACAATTTACTGAGAAGTCAACATCACGGTCACCCTAAGAAATCAGAAAGAAAAGGAAATAGTTAAAACCGTTAATGATGGTCATTACAACAGATTTTCACTTTTTTGTACTAACCCGACAACAACAACAACACAAGACCTAAATCTTTATTCAAAAAATTTCAATATACATCATCATTTAATGTCTGCATTCCATGCAGAAGATTACCCCCAGGCTACTGTGTCTGTTCTGACAGGGTTTTTAACGGGTATTGTAGTCGTTTGCATTTATCTGTGTGTTTGCAAAATTACTGGAAAACGGCTGAATGGATTCCCACCAAATTTGGCAGATCATCATCATTGGGTAAGTGGCTGGAACTCATGAAATTTGGGCTTGGTGAATCAGTGTTTTTCCTTTTTTTTTTCTTTGCAGAAACGATAAGTAAGGGAAATAACTCTTGAGGCCATTTTGTTGAACTATGAATTCATCTAAGATTATTAAATTTTATTTTATCCTTGTGTGCGTGCAGGATATGCATCGCTCCTTTGATGCCCTTTTTTTCCCCATTATTATTATTATTAAGGCAGTGAGTTGGCAGAATCGTTAACATGCCAGACAAAATGCTTTGCAACACTTCATTTGTCTTTGTGTTTTGAGTTCAAATTCTGCCACGGTCGAATTTCCCTTTCATTCTCGTGGAGTCGATGAAACAAGTTCCAGTCAAGTACTGGGATCAATGTAATTGACTTACCCACTCCCACAGGAGGAAGGATTATTATTATTATTATCATCATTATTATTATTATTATTAATACTACTACTACTACTACAAGTTTTTCCTCTTACAATTTTGTTTCCATTTCTTGCCGAATGTCTTCCCAACACCTAGGGCAAAGAAACTCACAGTATACATTAAAATAAATGCATCAAGTTGTTCATTTACAAAGTCAAAGTTAAGTAGAAAACAATTATTTACATGAGTGGTAAACGTTCTCACAGCAACAATGCTCTTCTCAATCCATGTGACACAGATGTTAAAACAATCTTTCACACTTCTTGCAAGAATGGTAAAGCAGGGATCACTCTCAAATTTTCAGTTCTCTTTTTGATCATCTCAAGTGCTTCTACTTTGAGATGCCACATTTTCCCAATTTCAATGAGCAAATCTTTATATTTTCTGAGCTTGTCCTATTCTTTTGCCAAGATACTATGATCACAAGGGATACTCATCTCGATCAAAAGACTCAATTATTTTGGTCTTTTATAACAATATCTGGTTTATTAGCTTTGATTGGTTCCATCTATGTACTGGAAAGTTCCAAAAGAGACTTTTCATTACAGACAGAACCTCAGGGTGATGCTTATACCACTTATCAACAGCTTTGATTTTATAATGCCAAAATATTAACCAGCGTAGATATGGACCAACTCTATCAAGTCTTGATATATATGTATATATATTTATAAATAAAAATAATATCGATATTACCAAGTGGCCAGCATGGGAATAAATACCATACATAGGTAATAATTTTCCACAACTATAAATAAAGGTATCTGAGGTGGTGTCTCTCAGATACCCTTATTTATATATATATTTATTTATTATTATTATTGTTATTATTATTATTGTTATTATTATTGTTGTTGTTGTTATTATTATTCAGTAGTTTTATTTTTATAGCATGCTTTCACTTCACTACCAAGCACAGCTCTGTGTGCCTTGGGTATGTGCTGTGTTTTGTTGTGATGCTCTGATGGTTACTGTATTGAAAGTGTTTTGTGTAGGATGTGGGCAGTGCCCAGTAGTGCAATTTTCTGTATGTTATATGTGTTTGTAAGTCCTGGTGTTTTTGTTATGTATTTGTATGAATTATTATTATTATTATTATTATTATTATTATTATGTTCCTAGACTAACATAATGACAGAATCCGCAGTAGAAGAACTGAAGGGAGCCAATCTCAGAGTTGTCTCCCAGAGATGAGATTGATGTTTATTAAGAGAGGAATGGAGAATAACGACTTACGGCAGAAGGACGATTCATGAAGTTGATTTGAGTGTAATAGTGATCATTTGGTTTAGACAGGTTGAAGGTAAACTGGTAATCTGTTAATAACTGATCTAAAAAAATATAATCAGACAGAGAAATAAATGAGTTACATATACACACATACCATACGACATACAGTGAAAATGCATAATATATATTAAGGATCACACAATATGCATTCTCTCCATACCCACACATACACACCAACCAGCAGCTCCTGGACCCTGAATTCATATCAATTGCAAGAATATCATTGTGTTTCTAGATCAGACTTACCACTATCCACCAAAGAACCTGTCTACCTCTGTCCATCTAATACTCTACCACAGTCGACTTGACAGTCTCTTATACCACTGTCCCTTTAATACTGTCTACCATTAATCCCTTGCTATGGCAGAACAAAAGATTTTCAGTCAGTGTCACCATTACTCTTAACTAACATCCTTTCCAAGCAATTTCAATTTCATTTCCTCTGAAGTGAATCTCTTCCTCTGTGAAAGAACTAACCTTCATCATAATTTACTTATGATTCAATTCAGTAAATATATATATATATATATATATATATATATATATATAGATATCATGATCGTCATTTAACGTCTGCTTTCCATGCTAGTATGAGTTGGGCGGTTTGACTGAGGGCTGGTGAGCCAGATGGCTGCAACAGGTTCCAGTCTGATCTGGCAGAGTTTCTACAGCTGGATGCCCTTCCTAACGCCAACCACTCCAAGAGTGTAGCGGGTGCTTTTATGTGCCACCGGCACGAGGGCCAGTCAGGCGGTACTGGCAACGACCTCACTCAAATCTTTTTACACATGCCAATGGCACAGGTGCCAGTAAGGCGATGTTGGTAATGATCCCACTCAAATGGTGCCTCCTACATGCCACCGGTACGGAAGCCAGTTAGCCACTCTAGGAACGATCACGCTGGGATGTTGCTCTTAGCACCCTACTAGCACGGGGCACAAGTGCCAGTAAGGTGAAGCTGGTATCAATCACACTTGAATGGTGCCTTTTATGTGTCACTGGCACAGAAGCCGGTTAGCCGCTCTGTCAATGATATATATATATATATATATATCCCATAATTACATGACCGAAGGGACTGTTGTGACACATTACTGGCTGCAATGAACTTTGCATTATTTTAGCCTTCAAATGATGCTGCCTCGCTGGCTAGGTGAGCAGGCCAATATTTCCTGCAGACCAGAAAGGGGACTGGGGTAATGTGTAAAGAAGTGCTTTTCTGAAGAACACAATGCACCACCCAGTCTGGGAAGAGAACCCACAATCTAGTAATTGTGAGTGCAACAGCCTGACCACTAGGCCAAGTGCCTTCACTATCCCTCCCTCTCTCACTCTCTCTCTCTCTCTATATATATATATATGATGATGATGAGATATATATATATATATATATATATATATATATATACATATATATATAAATATATCATATACATATATATATATATATATATATATATATACATATATATATAAATATATCATATACATATATATATATATATAATATATATATATATAATATATATATAAATATATCATATACATAATATATATATATATATATATATATATTATATATATATATATACATATATATATAAATATATCATATACATATTATATATATTATATATATATATTATACATATATATATAAATATTCATATACATATATAATATATATATATTATATATATATATATACATCATATATAATACATATATATATAAATATATCATATACATATAATATATATATATATTATAATATATATATACATCATATATATATACATATATATATAAATATATCATATACATATATATATATATATATACATCATATATATATACATATATATAAATATATCATATACATATATATATATATATATACATCATATATATAACATATATATATAAATATATCATATACATATATATATATATATATATATACATCATATATATATATATATATATATATATCATCATATATATATATATATACATCATATATATATATATATATATATATATCATCATATATATATATATATACATCATATATATATATATATATATATATATACATCATATATATATATATATATATACATCATATATATTATATAATATACATCATATTATATATATATCTATATATATATATACATATATATACATCTTATACATATATATATACATCATATACATACATATATATATACATCATATACATATATATATATATATATATATATATATATATATACACACACATGCAGATTTCAAATGAAGACATGTAATAGAATATGAAAATAGCACAAAAATGAACCACTTACAATAGCAAGTTCCACCATCATTTGGGTTCCCAATATATTTTTCTGATGTGTCACACCTAGAGTTTAAAATAGAAACCGTAAACAGTTAGAGGTTATAAATCTGGAATTGACAAGTCAATGCACAAATACTTACATATATCGGCATTTTTGGGATGATTAATGTCCCTGTTAGTGAATATGTTTACATTTATGTGTGTTGACTACAGCATTGGAGTATTTTAGCTCTTATTTCTTGCAATGTAGGTGTTTCTAACACCCTAGTCACATTTAATGACAATTATGATTCTCCCTTTTTGGTGAAACATTGCAAACTGCTGTTCATATTAATTTTACATACATATATATATATATATATATATATATATATATACATACATACTGAAAACTTACCAGAAACTGAAGCAGTCCCACCAATCTGGGAGGTAGCACAAAGGTTAGAGAGTGCCCTTGACAAAGTTATAGTATATTTTTAAATGATTTGTAACTTAGGCACAAGGCTTACACACTTCAATGCGTGAAGGACATACTTGACTGGATCTTGTCCCAGCACTCGACTGTTACATTTAACAATCTAGGCAGAATGAGTGTTTAACTTGACATTAGCAGGATTACAAATACAAAACAGACCTTGCCAGTGCTGGTGTCAGGTAAAAAGCACCAAGTCCACTCTGTAAAGTGTTTGGCATTAGGAAGGGCATCCAGCCATAAAAAAAAACCATGCCAAAACAGACAGTGGAGCTTGGTGTAGTCCTCTGGCTTGCCAGCTCCTGTGGAACAGTCCAACTATCGCCAGCATAGAATATGGATGATAATGATGAAGGACACAAAGATACATATAACTAAGTGGCGTAAGTCATTCTCTGTCTGATCCCCACCGAGTCAACCATAATGTTACATCTCTATTGGATCCTTCATCCATCATATTAACCCTTTTGTTACTGTGTTTCTGTTGAGATGCTCTGTGATTTTTTCAATTGATTTTAAATATAACAAAGAATTTAGTAAAATAACTTAATTATCATTCAGCTAGTGTTAGGAACATGAATTGTGACTAAGGTTTGGTGGAAGATTTTAATTCAAAACTTATGAAAACAAGACATTTGTACTACAGAGCCACTGCTGGGTTGGTAACGAAAGGGTTAAATAGACATGGAAATGTTGCATGGGTAAGTAAAGATTGTGTCGTTTTTACAAAACAAAAAGTAACTACAGATTTTTTTTCCCTTTTAAATTGTTTTAATTATTTTTTTTAACTATTAACCTTTTCTTTAAAAATGACTGATGAACAATATTGAACAACTAAGGTCAGTGTTTATTAAAAGATAAAAACTGAATGAAGTGGGTACAGTAAGAGAAATTGGCCAGCCACAAAGGTTTCTATCATTGTATAGTAAACATAAGACAATTTAACCTGATTAAACACATTCTTCTGCAAAGTAGCTTCATCTACAATTCTGCTAATTAAGTGATCTGAATTATTTAAGTGTGATGGACAAACTCAATACAAGGAGGAGAATATATAGGCTTGATTTTGAAGCTGAATCTCTACAAATTACAATAAATTTATGTTTCTGATTCTCAAATAAATTTGAGATTGAAATAGCATTGCCATTTTATAAACAAGACTGACTGAATCATAATAATTCAATCAGTCTGTTTTATACAGTGCAGTACAAATCTCAGATTTATCTGGGAATTGGAAAATAGGAAAGTAGGAGAGGTAATTTGTGGGGTTTCAGTTTATTTATATATATATATATATATATATAATGTCATCATCATTTATATTAGAAAGAGAGACAGAGAGAAGAGAAAGATGCGTTCAAACTCACCATTCACATTTCTTGCCAACCACTCCTCGTGTGCCACAGTGACAGTTCCCTGACTGTTCATCACATAGTTTAGCTTGCTTGTTACAGTTACAGGCTGTAGAATCGGTTGGGATATAGAACAGATTATAGATGTAAATAAAAGATTGAAGTGGAACATCAAAAAAGTTAACAGAAAAATATAAAGAGTAAATAAACACGGAAATCTTCTTCTCAGCCTGGGAAACCAGACTCAAGCATAGTCTCAGTACTTAACAGATATATACGTGTGTGTGTGTGTATATATATATATATATATATATATGTCAGTGTGTGTCTGTGTGTGCACATATATGCACACACACACCAAACACATACACACATAGGCATAAAGAGGCTTTCATAATACAAACACAAAATATATATACTTGTTTTCATATATACACACCATGTATTATTCTATTTCTACATACAACATAGGCTGTCTTTACTTAAGCCACTACACACTGGCCTTTATATACACTCAGCAATTTCTCACATTAATATATACCCCAGCACGTATTGGCTTCTGTATAATTTCACCATACACTGGCTCATGTATGCCTTTACTATACACTGACTGTTATAAATTCACATTCACACAGACACAATCTGATCAATATATACATCAATCAAGCTGACCACCCAGCATATCAATCTCACTGTCCAGCTAAACATTACCTACATTATAACCCCATGTGGGAGGGGCTGTGCAGTTCACAGGCCCTGTGCATCCCTCCTACATCTCTCACCAATAAACAGAGGCTACGACTTACGTTTACATAGGCCACCATTTTGAGGAGCTCCAAAAAATCCTTTCTGGCATCGATCACATGTCTCACCTGAAGAAAACAGAGAGAGGTAAGGTGTGGGTAGGTAGGAGGAAACAGTCAACAGAGGTGTGTGATATTAGTTAGGGAGACATGTATAAGCAAGGGAGATATATATATATATATATATATATATATATATATATATATATATATATAAATAATAAATAATTTTAACCTTTAGAGGTATTTTTTAATATGCTAGCCATTGATAAAATTTTTTTTATCCTATATTACATATATATATATATTATATATATATATATATAGGGATGGTATTATTAAAATACCATCACGAGTGGTAAGCGAATTATCAGCTGTACAGGCAAATTAATAAAATATATACATAAAATATTAGATATGTACATATATACACACGGGTACTACATGAGTACCTATATCACTAAAGATGTCTGTAATGGATTTGTGACTATTCGGTGGTACAGAAGTATTTTTTTACTTCTATCTTTAGCGATATAGGTACTCATGTAGTACCCTTGTGTATATATGTACATATCTAATATTGTATATATATATATATATATATATAGCAAATACATAAATATGTATGTATGTAGATAGGGTCATAATCCAAGCTGTCCTTGGGAAGCACATCTGCATATTCCGGTACTCCAAAGTCGTATGTAGACGTTATAAGTGTGTGAGGCAGACATAAGAGTTGAAAAATAATGGTAAATAATATTTGTATTATTTGGTTCCTGTATGTAGAATTTCTTACATGTTTTTTCCATGTACCATTTTCTAAGTCTTGTTAGCAAATGAAACATGCAATGGTGAATAAATAATACCAAAAAATATTTCCAATCTCCTGTTTTGATAAATATATACATATGTGTGTGTGTCTATGTAATTTTCCCTTTGCTTGTTTCAAGCCATGATTATACTTTTAGCAAACATATGCTTAGGTTTGAAAGAAATGAAGCCAGTATACTTCACTGGATGTGCAATGTCAGTGTGCATCTTGAGAGAAAAGTTAGGCATAAGCAGTATCAGATGTGGTGTGCAAGAGAGATGATTGTGCTGGTATGGTTATGTGATGTATGTAGATGAGGACAGATGTGCAAAGAAGTACCGATCTCTAACTGTGGAAGGAACCTGTGGTAGAGATAGACCCAAGAAGGCATGGGACAAAGTGGTGATGCATGATCTTCGAACTTTGAGCCTCACAGAGACAATGACTAGTGACTGAGAACTTTGGCGATATGCTGTGCATGGGAAGACCTGTCAAGCCAAGTGATATCATAATTCGAGTGTTGGGCTTCATGGAGTCAAAGTATCTGAGTTCCTTTCAAGCACTGGGCCGCATGGAGGCAAAGTGGTTGAACACCTTCCGAGTGTTGGACCTCATGAAGGCAAAGTGGCTGAGTTCCTTTCAAGCATTGGGTCTCATGGAGGCAATGACCAAGACCTTTGGCATTATGTCGTGCTTCAGCAGAAGACCCATCAAACCAAGAAAAATTGCAGTTGTGGCAGATACCGGTGTCATGCAAATGGCACCCACGCCAGTGGCATGTAAAAGCACCCATTACACTCTTGGAGTGGTTGACATTAGGAAGGGCATCCAGCTGATAGAAAACCATACCAAATCAGACTGGAATCTGGTGCAGCCTTCCAGCTTGCCAGCATGGACAATGGACGTTAAATGATGATGATGATGATGATGATGATGATATGAAAAATATAATTATTTCCCATAAAAATTATGGAAATGTGCAGACGACATGAAATGTGTAAATGGACAGTAACAAACCATTTGTACAAGCTTTCTCAGCTACTTATATGCAACCAAAGTATTTTTGTGGTTTGTTGTTCAAACTTCAGTTCATTGATTGAATTTAATTCAGAAGATCTGTTTGCCATAGAATTTGTTCATTGAGCTTACTGTTTGTATAAGCTCTTCCAGCACTCATACATGTGTGTACTCAACTTGTGGTCTGTTGTTCATATTTCAGCTTGCTAAGCAAATGGGCTCCCAGTCACTTCTAGCACAAGAACCGGCAGCTCAGGTTTCACAGATTAACTCTCTCATACCTAGGCCCTGGTATCTAACTTTACCCTCTTACTGAACACCCGAACAAAAAAAATAAATAGTTACATACACAGTTCAAGAGTAACAAATGCAAGCAAACTGATGGACAGAATCACAAAAAAATTCAGGAGAAACAGGAGTTTCAACACTTGAATCACGACTTTCCTCACCATTTGCAACAGGTTGATTGTCTAAATCACTCTCATCATGTGCATAAGGTTAAACACTTCATCCAAAGAATAAATATCATCATTAATTTCTTCTACTGCAAAGAACATAGACCCTCCCTGCTCATTTACCAGACAAATTGCAGGAATAATCACATGCCTGTTTCATTGCAAAAATTCGTTTTTTTTTCCAATTTTAAAACAAAAATAAACAAAAGCTATGGGGGACATCATTAATAGTGAGTTATAAACACACCTGACTACAAAGCTGCAACGTGGATCAATTGTCTTTTTTTTTTGGGGGGGGGGGCGGTATTTTACCTTCTTTTGATGTATGTGCTGTTCATTACTGCTTTAATGGGAATCTGGTAGGGATGACATTTCGGCTATTCCTGCTATACCAGGAACACGGCATGAAAAAGTTAAATTTCAGCTCATTGTGCAACTTTTTTTGCTTTTCTTTTCTAGAGAAACCATTAGTTATTCAATTTGTTCATTCAGAGAACAATTCATAAATGGGGACCCCACAGCATGTATGTTTATTAGTATGGAGTGTATATATATATATATATATATATATATATATATATATATATATATATATATCACGTGATCACATGACCAACCAGACCATCAGATGTTGCTACACATTGCTGGTCACAATGTGTTCGCATTGTTTTAGCCTTCGAATGACGGCACCCCGCTGGCTAAGCGAGCAGGCCAACAGAAGAAAGAGTGAGAGAAAGTTGTGGTGAAAGAGTACGGCAGGGATCACCACCCACTGCCGGAGCCTCGTGGAGCTTTTAGGTGTTTTTGCTCAATAAACACTCACAACGCCTGGTCTGAGAATTGAAACCGCAATCCTACGACTGCGAGTCCGCTGCCCTAACCACTGGGCCATTGTGCCTCCACATATATATATATATCCTCAACTGTTATGAGAGTAAAGGGGATGCCTAAAACAGAAATAATTACAGAGATACCAAACTGTGTATGAGTGAATGAACAAGCATATGCATAAGTGATAACAGGTGCGAATGGGTGGCCATATATGAGAGCGAGAGAGAGAGAGAGATGTGTATATTTACCTGTGGTATTATTTTGACATTCTATACAAATGTTTGTACTCTCATTACAGATGCTATGGCCATTGCACTGGCATACTAGAGGGGAAGAAAGAGAAAAAAGAGAATTAAAATATGCAAACAACAACAACATACTTGTGTTTCTTGTACCGAAAGCCATGTGTTGACCCCCAAAAATTTAAAAACCATTTATAGTTAATTTATACTTTACTAATGAGGTTCGATAAGCCTGAAACACATCACCATACTACCAATGTCACACTAACACTTCACTCTACATTGCTCACATTTTCATTTTAAATTGCAGGATTGTCTCCCCTGCAGTTTTTGACCAGAATTAGTCATTAATATAATACTTATTCATTATTAAAGATGCAACTTTAATTATTTACAACTCTCAGTTCATTATTGTAAATACGTTAGCAATATTTGTATTGGTCAAAGGTAGTTTCACCTACAAGACCAACTGAATTCAAGACAACCAACATTGAATTGTGGTACCCACTTGCAAGAAGAGAAAGAAGGAACAAGGTGAGAAAGGAAAAAGTGACCTTAACTGAATGGAAGGGTAAACCGATGCATGTACGAAACATACGTATATACACCTTCCAGATGACTCCACAAACAACACACAAAGACATACTCAAAAACAACAACAAAAATATAACAAAGCAACACAAAAGAAATGTATATGGGAAAAGAAATAAGCAGCTTCTTACGTGGACACTGTACAAAATACCACCTGGAAAGTGGACAGGTGGACAATGTATGAGAATTCCAGGGAAGTTTAGCCGGACCAGACATACCACCTTCCATACAATGGCCAAGGCCTGTGTTGCTCACATCATGGCACCAACCACAAATTGGATTCATCTGACATTCCTTGCAAGTTCTGATGTCTGAACAACGGTTTTCTGGAATAGGATCAAAAGACATGCGTCAAAGGAGGAACATACAACATCAGTAACATCGTCATCATCGTTTAATGTACGCTTTCTATGCTAGCATGGGTTGGACAAATGACTGAGGGCTGGCAAACCAGATGGCTGCACCAGGCTCCAATCTTGATCTGGCAGAGTTTCTAAAGCTGGATGCCCTTCCTAACGCATGGCAGGTGAAAATATATTTGCACACGTGTGTGTGTGTGTGTCAGTATGTGAGTGACAATGTGTGTACTTGTATCAGTGTGCATATGATAAAGAAAAGTCAAATATCAACAAGTGAGGTTATTAAATATAAAAAGAAATATTTAGGTGGTGGTGGTGGTATATGGTCAGTTAATCGTAGCCGTTGTGTCGCATTTAGAAATTTGGTCATTATTTATGTTATAAGAGTTACAACTGGAATCCTCTCCAATTTATCAAAGAGACACAAGCACTTTCACACACACACACACACACACACACACACACACACACACCACTGGACTTTCGCTGACCAAATTCACTGACAAAACTTATAGCAATAGACACTTGCTCAGACCAGATCAAGGGTGGCCTAACTTCCTGCAGTTCTATTCACTATGGTCCCTCATTACTATAACAGGATACGTTCAACATCGTCAACATATTTGGTTACATTTGCTCCTGTGTCTCAATAAAGGAGCACCATCTGCTAAAAAGAGCAGTGAAATCTCCCTCGAAACACATCCTGCTATCTTAACTAAAGAAAAGACACATTAGAATGAAGTTTTAGATGTCTCCCTAAAATACGGGATGGTCATAACTGGAACACCTTTAATCAAAAGTCTCTTTGATCAAAGCTAACCGAAGGCAAAACAACTACTTTTACCATTCCATGTTCCACAACCTTCACACACATCTATCGTACAACTTCCAGCCCAAGCTAAAGAGAGAGAGCCTCTACGATGCAACTTGACTTGCTAGAAAAGTAGACACATATCCCTCAAATTACAGCTTACTATTCTAACCCTTTAGCATTTAAATCGACCACATCAGGCTCAAATATCCTCCCTGATTTGTGTTAAAATTGTCAAGATCTGGCCTTTTACACCTACCCTACAATGTCACTCTAAAAATTAACAATCACATCATCAAAACCTCAAAGCTATGAAATTAGTGTGTAGTGACGCCATCTTGGAAATCTCCAGCACACATGCGCAGAGTTGGATTCTTCCGGGAGGCCTGCTGGAAGTTCCTTCATGCACATGCACAGAAAACTGGCAGCAGTGGAATTCCCTCGTATTGTTCTCTCGAACGCCAGCAGCTGAACAGGACAGTTGTGTTTTATTAGCTCTCTCAAGCTGCTACCTCATGGCGTATCTCCGCTATGCTTGAACGGACAGGATTTGGCTCACTCCACTTGACTACAGCGATAGGCTCCTAGGCTGCCAATTCGCTCAGAAAGGAGAAATGTATATATTACAAATCAAGAAATACATATTCATACTGTTGAAGTTAATCGGAAGTCTTGACTCTTTCCTTCGATTAATATTTTAATGTAAAGGATGCAAGCTGCACCCATCCAGTGTGGGGACCTCTCATCCTGTTACAATTGCATGATTAATTCCAAACAATGTAAATAAACATTTCACTTGACAAAGCAATCTGAATGCTAAAAGGTTGAGTGAGAGACACGATGGATGATTTGTCTTACATCTGTGACAAGAATGCATTCCCCCACTTCCAAATATCCACCTGACAGATTGACATGGAGTCCCCTACATGCATTACACTGTCATCCCCTGACCCACAAGCTTGCTGTCTCCTCACTCGGCCTTTCCTACTACATGGTCTGTGTCCCTAACTGATTGTGTACTGTCTCCACCTGAATCCATCCAATACATCTCTTCTCTTCCTCCTCCCTTCATCACCTATATATACTGTTTACCTTCATGACCCACTGCTAACAACTTGGATGCAGGTACAGCTGTGCAGTAGGTTTGCTTCCCAACCGCGTGGTTCCGGGTTCAGGCCCATTGAGCAGAACCTTGGGCAACTGTCTTCTATTATAGCCCTAGGCTGAACAAAACCCAGTGAGTGGATTTGGAATGTGGAAACTGAAAGAAGCTTGTCAAATGTATATGTCTATATATATCTATTTGTGTCTGTGTTTGCCCTCATCACCACCTGGCAAGAGGTGTTGGTGTGTTTACATTCCTGTAACTTAACAGTTCAGCAATAGAGACCGAGAGAATAAGTACCAGGTTTACAAAAAAAACAATCCTGGGGTTGATCCACGTGACTAAAAATTGTTCAAAGCAGTGCCCCAGCATGGCCACAGTCTAATGACCGAAACAAGTAAAGGATAAAACATGTCCGAACTCCTGAAGGTTTCAAAGAGGCTACAGACCCTAGCACTCCCAAGGAATATATGGAAAAGGGAAAGCAAAGAGTCAACTTACTTGTACAGAGGTTTTTGTCTGTATTCCATTTGGTACATTGACCGTAGAGGAAAGACACTACATAAGAGTTCATATCAACGCAACGCTGTGCACTGCTGCACCACATGCATTCGTCTTTTGTGCAGTTTTCACAAGTTGTATGAGATGGACAGGGGACTTTGCATTTCTGAGTAACTGCCTTTGCATCTAGGAAAAGGTAAAAAAAAGAAAGAAAATATTTACACAGGTAAAAATTTTAAAAATTAAAAATTAAGAGATTAAGGGAGATTATAACAGTTGAAAAACAGATTGGCTGAACCAGATGAAAATACTCACTATTTTTCTCTTTATATACACAAGATTTGTTATTCTCAATCCAAAAACAATTTGGTTCAAGCTGACAAAGGGCACAACTGTGGAGGAAAGAACATTCTACATCCACAGGGCAATCTTTGATGTCCTTTGTCTGAAATAATTAAAAGAATTCTCATTAGAAACCGTTTTCTCTCTTTGTTGTTGTAGTGCACCTGAGCACTATACACAACAATCTCATTATTATTATATTTAAATTAGATGCTTTACAATGTCTAACATTATTTTTCACTAAAAATTTTATTTCATTTATAAAAATGATTTTAGAATTACTATAAAAGTTGTGAAAAATGATGAGTGCGTGTGTGTGTGTGGGGGGGGGGGATATTGTTGATATAGCATTCAATCAAGTTATGGTATGCAGGAAGACCAATTTTTTTATCTAATAATATTAGAGCAAAATGTATCATTATTAAAAAGTGATTAACACAATCATTTATTAATGGTTTCTTGACAACATTTCTAATGAAGTACACTATTATTATATTTGAATTAATTATGAGAATCAAGAATTTAGAAAAACAACAAACATCTTTTTATTATTAAACTTTTGCTCAGAACAGTACAAAAGGTTTGTAAATAAAATTTTAATGGAAGGTCTGAATTTTAACATAAACAAAATCAAAGAAGTTTTATTTAATATAACCAGAAACAGTGAGGGTCTCTTGTTGATGGGTATCAAAGGGGTTAAAACAAAAATAACAACTGTGCAAGCAATTAACCCAACGTTATTCAGTGGACATTATGTAGGCATGCGGTATGGTTATGCTATACACATTACGTTACACTATAGAAACAGGTTTTATAATCGTTCAAGAGGCAAAACAACAGGGGTGGGGAAATGAAATACGGGTGGGCAGCAGTAGTGTTGTGTGTGCATTTATGTATTTATATACACGTAAAAAGCACCCACTACACTCACAGAGTGGTTGGCATTAGGAAGGGCATCCAGCTGTAGAAACACTGCCAGATCAGACTGGGCCTGGTGCAGCCTCCTGGCTTCCCAGACTCTGGTTGAACCATCCAACCCATGCTAGGATGGAAAGCGGACATTAATCGATGATGATGATATTGATGATGACACATATGTACAGAGGTCATATCTTGTCTTCTGTAATATAAGTTGCTGGGTGAAAAAGTGCAGAGTGAAAACTTAGGGGGGTGGGGACGTCACAGTGCATAGAGCGAAGGTGAATGGTGTTTTTACCTTGGATGGGTGGGGGAGAGGGGCAGGTGGTATGGTATTTTGAAAGCAGAATATGAAGAGCAAAGCTGGGCACTAATATTCTGAAAGATGAATGAAAATGGAGATGTGCTGGGGTATAGAAAGGTTGTGTATTTATAGGAAATTCTGTAGAGTAATGATTCTCAACCCCTTTTCCCCTATAGACCCCTTTGGTTCCTATTTTACCAGGATGGGCCCTCATAGCCATTCAAGGCTTTAAAAAATTTTTATATTTCTATAATTAAATGGACAGAAAGACGCATTCGTCTCCAGAGTACCGACATTCCCATAAAGCAGGCTTGAAAATTGTTACGAGGTCCCTCTTTACATGAAACCATTGGTAGCCATGTTAACTTATTCTTACTGTTTGATATTTGCCACCAGGAATCAAATTCACGACCTTAAGATTGTGAGCCAAATACACTAACCACTGAGTCACACACCTGCATGTATTCCAAAGACACTTTGAGAGAGAGAGAGAGAGAGAGAGAGAGAGAGATGGGTATGGAGGGGAGGGGTAGAGGAGGAGAGAGGAGAGAGGGGTGAGAAAGAGACAGAGACAGAGAAGGCTGGGTATTTAAGTAAGAGGCAGAGTTCATCCAACAGGCTTTCACGCTGTCTCCTCAATTTCACTTGTAAAGCTGGGGCTGATCAGCACATATAGAAGAAGGTACTTGATACTTTTCCAAAGTGTCACATTGTATGACCAAGCTCAAACTCAGAAACGAAAATTGACAATTCAGAAACACAGGGGAAGGCGTGGACAAAAAGGGATCTTTAAATACTAACAAGATGCTTAAAGTTAGAATATGCACAAACACATGCAAGATATCAGAACATTTTAACCCGTTTTGTTACCATTTCTGTTGAGATGCTCTGTGTTTCTTTCAATTAATTTTAAATATAACAAAGAATTTAGTAAAATAACTTAGTTATCATTCAACTAGTGTTAGGAACATAAATTGTGACTAAGGTTTGATAGAAGATTTTAATTCAGAACTTATGAAAACAAGGCATTTGTACTACAGAGCCAGAGGTGGTTCCAGCCGGGTTAGTATAAAAAGGGTTAATAATACATTCTAAAGAAACCTTCAAGATATGTTCGGTACAAGAACATGACACACAAACATCTACATACGGAATGATATATATACAAATTTAAACACAAAATACATATAAACAAGCAGTGGGGGGGGTCTATCCATTATGATTTGACTTGGGACAGTATAGAGTGGTGGAGTAATGAGAGATGCCGATGATATAAATCCCTTATTATATGTGGCACCATAAACAAAGCACCCACACTGGTTACACATATATAGAGCACTTGTATATATATATATATATGTCTAAAATCACACAGTAGGGGTGAAGGGAGAGGAGAGAAAATAGTAATTCAGAGAAGGAGAAGTAGTGAGAGTAATAGCCATGATTGAGAGGCGGTGAGAGAAAGTAATAGCAATGAGAGAGAGGAAGTGGCAAAGAGAGTGTCGTGTATCTTCTACTATAATAATACTCTTGTATATTTCTCTGTCACAACATATGAATGAGAAAGGAAGGGGTGATCCACCAATGGAAGTGGGATGGTGAAAAGTCAACGATGAAACAAAAATCAAACATCGCTTCAACTCTGTGTGTGTGTGTGTGTGTAAAAGGGAGAAATGTGAATGTTTGTGTGTATTTGTGTAAAATATATTTACATATTTGAGTGAGCGTATGTTTATTTAGAAAGATACATTGAAAATAGAATTACAGACATGGGCGCATTTACACATACATATACATCATCATCATTGTCATTTAACGTCAGCTTTCCATGCTCGCATGGGTTAGACGGTTTGATTGAGGGCTGGCGAGCCAGGAGAGTGCAACAGGCTCTGATCCAATCTGGCAATATTTCTACAGCTGGATGCCCTTCCTAACGCCAACCACTCCAAAAGTGTAGTGAGTGATTTTTACATACCACTGGCATGAGGGCCAGTCAGGTGGCACTGGCAACAACCATGCTTGAATGGTGCTTTTTTACGTGCCACCGGCATAGGACCAGTCAGCTGGCACTAGCATCAATCCTCCTCAAATGTTGATTTTTATGTGCCACTGGCACAGGGAGCCAGTCAGCTAGCACTGGCATCAACCACTCTCAAATGTTGCTTTTTACATGCCACCAGCACGGGAGCCAGTCAGGCGGCACTGGCAACAATCATACTCAAATGGTGCTTTTTACATGCCACCAGCATGGGACCAGTCAGGTGGTACTAGCATTGACCACGCTCGTATGGTGCTTTATATATATATAAACAGACACACATAAAAAGGGAGGAAGTGGGCTGTCACAAAATTTTGAAAACCGTGTTTGTTAAAGACTGTGCTACTCATCATACATATAAATATATACATATGTACACACACACACACGAGTTGAAGCACTGTTTGATTTTTTAAAACATTTTTTACCCTTTTTATATATAAAATACTACAATTAACCATCATTTCTGACAGTACGGGGCCAGCTAGTAATAATAATCATCATAACAACAACGATTTCAAATTTTGACCCAAGGCCAGCAATTTCAGGGGAGTGGTCAAAGGGCTAAGTTGATTACATCGACCCCAGTGCGCAACTGGTACTTATTTTACTGACCCCAAAAGGACGAAAGAAAATGCCGACCTCAGCGGAGTTTGCACCCACAACGTAGTGATGGACGAAGTGCCACTAAGCATTTTGCCCACAATGCTAATGACTTAGGCACAAGGTCAGAACTTTGAAGAGATAAGGTTAGTCGATGACACTGACCCCAGTACATGACTGGTACTTTATTTTATCAACCCTGAAAAGAGGAAAAGCAAAGCTGACCTTAGTGGGATTTGAACTCAGGGCATAAAGAGATAAAACAAATACTAACAGTAGTAGTAGTAACAAAAACAAGTTTCAAATTTTGGCACAAAATAATAATAATAATAATAATAATAATTGTGTGGCTAAAATGTATCCCTGTAGTTATAGGTGTGTTAGGAACTGCTCCTAAAGAATTAGGCACAAAACCTATTTTTTTGCAGTTCCAGACAACAGTATTATTAGGGATTATTAGGCAGGTTCTTGGCATCTAAAGTATGATAAATTTTTTCCAACAATCTAATCTGTTGCCTGTGATGATGATGATGATAATAATAATGACAATAATAATGGTTTCAAATGTTGGTGCAAGGCCAACAATTTTGGGGGAGGGGGATAAGTCTGTTACATCAACCTCCAGGATTCAACTGGTACTTATTTTATCAACCCTGAAAAGATGAAAGGCCAAGTCAACCATGGCAGAATTTGAACTCAGAACATCAAGAAGGACAAAATGCCTCTAAGCAATTTATCCAGGATGCTAGCAATTCTGTCAACTCACCTTAAGAATAAGAAGAATTGTATCAAATTTCAGCACAGGGTCAGTAGTTCTTTTAGGGGAGAGAGAAGTTGACCCCAGCACATAACTGATACTTATTTTATTAACCCTGAAAGGACGAAAGGTAAAGTTGTCCTTAGTGAAATTTGAATTCAGAATGTGAAGATGGATGAAATGCCACTCAGTATTCTGCCTGGCATGGTAACAATTCTGCCAGTTCACCATTGTTGTTGTTATTATTATTATTATTATTATTATTGGTAAGGCGGCTAGCTGGCAGAATCGTTAGCACACTGGGCAGAATGCAAAGCAGTAGTTTGCCCATAGCTACGTTGAGTTCAAATTCCACCCAAGTCACCTTTGCCTTTCATCTTTACGGGGTCGATAAATTAAGTACCAGTTGAACACTGGGGTCAGTGTAATCAACTTAGCCCCTCCCCCAAAATGGCTGCCCTTATGGTAAAATTTGAAACCATTATTATTATTATTATTATTATTATTATTATTATTATTATTGTCTTTGCACAGATTCTAGCGCTGGAGATGTACTACAGAGTCAGTTGTTCACTACCAGTGAACTAAGGTAACACCTCTTATTTTTCGAACACCTTCTGGAGTATTCGAGCAGTTCCAAGCAGTGCTGTTTTCTGCAAGAACTCCACCCTTATTGCAGCCCCTATTTGTTCCACGTACTTCTCAAAATTTTTGTTCAGTTCCCAGGGCTCCAACAATTATTGGTACTACTGCTACCGTTTTCATCGACCACAACTGCTTAACTGCCCAAGCTAACCTGTCATATCTCTCGACTTTTCTTTCTTCCTTATTGCATACCTTGTCATCAGCTGGGCATGATATATCTATGATCCAACATCGTTTCTTTTCTTTCTCAATTAAGACTATGTCCGGCTTCCTATTCTCTATCTCATGGTCGCACCGAATTATAAAATCCCATAGAATCTTTGCA
Organism: Octopus sinensis; assembly: GCF_006345805.1. Lineage (NCBI taxonomy): Eukaryota > Metazoa > Mollusca > Cephalopoda > Octopoda > Octopodidae > Octopus > Octopus sinensis. The sequence continues at coordinate 19,815,431 of NC_043010.1, forward strand.
TTTCTATTCTCGACAATGCCTTCCAGTTTGTGGTCATACCAATTTTTTGCTCTGCCAAGTCCATACTTATTATTATTATTATTATTATTATTATTATTTCTTTACTTGTCACAAGGATAATGGTCGAGAGAACGTTACAAGGACAAATTAGAAAGATGGTGGGTGTTTACATGGAATCAAATGAGAAAACCACAAGCATGGAACACAATGCTACACATAATTTCTGATATTAATCAATATATGATAATGAGAGGAGTCACATATATCCTCTGTAGATAGTTGGAACTTAAGATAAAATCTGACATTAAGGGGGTCTAAACTCAGAGCCCCACCAAGAGCAACCTTGCTTTTCGTCCTTCTAGAGTTGATAAAATACCTGCTAAGAGTTGGGGTCCTTATAAATTACTTGCCCCATCTTCCTCAAAGAACATTGTTTGTACAAGTAAAGAAGATACACCTGAGTGAATAAACACCTGATAGTTATCCCAGTAATTGCAAGTGAGGAATGAACACCTAATAGACAAGTTAGTCTAGTAATTGCAGGTAAGGTGGGAATACCTGATAGATAAGTTATTCTAATAATCCCGGGTTAGGGGATAACACCTGATAGTTATCCTAGTAATCACAAGTAAGGGGATATCACAAGGAAAAATTGTTATCATCATCAGGTTTTAAGTCCAGAACCAAGAAAAGTGGTGAGTCTGAAACTAGAGAAAGATGATGATGATAAACAAATGAAACAAAAACGGTAAAATGTAGCTCACTTGAATCGCTTAAATGTGAAATATACTGCATCGGCAGCAGCAGCAAATGTGTGTGTGTCCTTTACGTGGTCACTGAAACAAACAGAACTAGTAGTCTGGTCTTTTCTATGCATCTTAAAAAGAGGAAGGACACATTGAATAACGTTGTCATGGATATATTATTTGAATAAGACAGGTTGGTCATGGGTAGAATGTCTTAGATTACAGATCTGTTTAATCAAGCTGACCCAAGGTTAAACAGCAGCAGCAACACTAAGCCATTGAGAAAATCTCTACCTGGTCACTCAACCTGGGAGAAATAACAGCCAACTCTGACTCATATTACACTCTATCTTCTTCAGAAAAGGACAAGTGTGAAGGAGAGAGACAGGATGGCCAAGGCTGGAAGAATACCTTTTGACCATCCACCTGATCTGACACTAAACAACAACAACAACATTAGTAACAGCGTGAACAACAAGGTAATGTTTAACAGACGTGGAAGGGAAGGTTACATTCCATTAGTAAGAAGAACAAAAATATCAAGAGTTAGTGAGGGAGGCAAAGAGAAAGAATAAGAAAGAGAGAACGTGTTAGAGAGAGAGGCTGAGGTGCATGAAAGAGGGAGGGTATTTGTGAGAGCCTACCTTTACAGGCTGGGGTTGTATGTGCTGCACTATGAAACCATTGCTCAGTTGGAAAATGGTTTGAATTCGGGATTGTGGCACGTCTGTGTCCGCCTGCAAAAGCGAGAAGTGCTGGGTCTCACCAAAGTCTGTTGGCTTTGGGGTATTGGGGGTGGGTGTCAAGTGAGAAAGTTGCAGCAGTAGTTGTGTGGTGGTGGTGTTGGTGTAGGACATGAACACAGTATGGTGAAGGTGGATATGGAGAGTTTGTTAATGGGAGGTAGTAGTGTTAGTAGAGTCAGTTGCAGGAGAGGAGAAAAAAGACAAGGAGACAATTGGCAAAGTAGAAGAAGAGAGAGGGAAAGAACTAAAAAGTGACTGAGGGAGATTATATACATGGAGGGAGAGAGAGAGGGGAGGAGAGAACTAAAGAGTGACTGAGGGAGATTATATACAGAGAGAGAGAGAGGGAGAGTACTAAAGAGTGACTGAGGGAGATTATATACAGAGAGAGAGAGAGGAAGAGTACTAAGGAGTGACTGAGGGAGATTATATACAGAGAGAGAGAGGGAGAGTACTAAAGAGTGACTGAGGGAGATTATATACAGAGAGAGAGAGAGAGGGAGAGTACTAAAGAGTGACTGAGGGAGATTATATACAGAGAGAGAGGAAGAGTACTAAAGAATGACTGAGGGAGATTATATACAGAGAGAGAGAGAGGGAGAGTACTAAAGAGTGACTGAGGGAGATTATATACAGAGAGAGAGGAAGAGTACTAAAGAGTGACTGAGGGAGATTATATACAGAGAGAGAGGAAGAGTACTAAAGAGTGACTGAGGGAGATTATATACAGAGAGAGAGAGAGGGAGAGTACTAAAGAGTGACTGAGGGAGATTATATACAGAGAGGGAGAGTACTAAAGAGTGACTGAGGGAGATTATATACAGAGAGAGAGAGAGAGAGGGAGAGTACTAAAGAGTGACTGAGGGAGATTATATACAGAGAGAGAGAGAGGGAGAGTACTAAAGAGTGACTGAGGGAGATTATATACAGAGAGAGAGAGTACTAAAGAGTGACTGAGGGAGATTATATACAGAGAGAGAGAGAGGGAGAGTACTAAAGAGTGACTGAGGGAGATTATATACAGAGAGAGAGGAAGAGTACTAAAGAGTGACTGAGGGAGATTATATACAGAGAGAGAGAGAGGGAGAGTACTAAAGAGTGACTGAGGGAGATTATATACAGAGAGAGAGGGAGAGTACTAAAGAGTGACTGAGGGAGATTATATACAGAGAGAGAGAGAGTACTAAAGAGTGACTGAGGGAGATTATATACAGAGAGGGAGAGTACTAAAGAGTGACTGAGGGAGATTATATACAGAGAGAGAGGGAGGGAGAGTACTAAAGAGTGACTGAGGGAGATTATATACAGAGAGGGAGAGTACTAAAGAGTGACTGAGGGAGATTATATACAGAGAGAGAGAAAGGGAGAGTACTAAAGAGTGACTGAGGGAGATTATATACAGAGAGAGAGAGAGAGGAAGAGTACTAAAGAGTGACTGAGGGAGATTATATACAGAGAGAGAGGGAGAGTACTAAAGAGTGACTGAGGGAGATTATATACAGAGAGAGAGAGAGAGGAAGAGTACTAAAGAGTGACTGAGGGAGATTATATACAGAGAGAGAGGGAGCGTACTAAAGAGTAACTGATGGAGATTATATACAGAAAGAGAGAGGGGGGAGACTAAAGAGTGACTGAGGGTGATTATATATATATACATAGAGAGAGAGAGAAATGTAAAGTTCTTAGCAGCATACAGCATAGCCACATTAATAATAGCAATTATAAATAAAGGAATGATAACTTCATTATTTCTGCCCAATTTTTCTTTTTAATACACTCGCATACGCACACAATCATAAGGCTGATTGGTAAAGAAGTTTGCTTCCCACCAGATAGTTCTGGTTTCAACCCCACATTCAACACCTAGGGCAAGTATCTTCTACAATGGTCCAGAGTCAATCAAAGCCTTATAAATGGATTCGATGGACAGAAACTGAAAGAAGCCCGTTGTACATGTGAGTTTTTATATCTTCTGAAAATCGCTGAGCTACATGTGGTGATGTCATTGTCATCCCCCATTGGCTTTGTACCTTAGAAAAACATACAGAATAAGGAGATCCTTACTTGAAAAACTGGCAAAGGTTAGCAACAAGAAGGGTGTCCAGTTGCAAAACAATGCCTTAATAATAATATTCATTTAACCCAGTGATTCCCAAACATTTTTGGCACCAAACATTTGGAACAATGCTGTGCTGATGATACATAATGAGGCAGAAACCTGTATTCACAACTATTCTGTTTCTTTAGAAAAAAACCAAAAAAAAACTGACCATCTTTCCCTTAATGGCACATCAGTTGCAAAGAACCGATTATTTGTCTCTCTTCCTTATTTAGAATCACATTTGTCACTACATGTGTATTTACTTTCTCCCTGAGCAAAGACAGTTTCAATACATCAAGACTTTATCATGTATAGTCTACAGTGTATATCTCTGTTTTTGTTGTCAAAATAGATATCAGTTGCCACACTTATCTAGTTCGTTTTCATTTCATGCATGCACATGCACACACACACACACACAGAGGCATGGCTGTGTGGTAAGAAGTTAGGTGCAGGTGTGGTTGCGTGGTAAGAAGCTTGCTTGCCAACCACATGGTTCCAGGCTCAGTCTCACTGCATGGCACCTTGAACAAGTGCCTTCTTATATAAGCACAGGCTGACCAAAGCCTTGTGAGTGTATTTCGTAGATGGAAACTGAAAGAAGCCCATCTTATATATATATATATATATATATATATACACATACATATATATATATGCATGTGTGTGTGTATGTATTTGTGTGTCTGTGTTTGTTCTCCCACCATCGCTTGACAACCGATGTTGGTGTGTTTACATTCCTGTAATTTAGTTTGGTAAAAGAAACCGATAGAATAAGTACTAGGTTTACAAAGACTAAATCCTGGGGTTGATTTGTTTGACTAAAGGTGGTGCTCCAGCATGGTCACAGTCAAATGACTGAAACAAGTAAAAGAATAAAAGATATATATATAGAGAGAGGGAGTAAAAAGTAGGTAGGAAGTATATAGAGTGTACTCATTTTACTCAATTAGTACACAGAGCCATGACATGATGAACAATAGACACATAGGAGTAGTGGGGGAGGGGGAGATGACTACATGAAGTTGATAATATCTGTTACCAAGGTCACATGAATGGGGGACAGAGGAGAGGGCAGCTGTAACGAGGGGGTGGATATAGTAAGTAATGGTAGGGTAGCAGGAGATGGTAGGAGTATAGTGTGGTGGATATTGTGGTGGTGGATAGAGTAAAGGAAATATGGTCAAAGTCAGTCAAATTATTATCTCTGTTGACAACAAACGATTTCTCTCTGTGAAAGAAAAAAACTGAGTAAGGTTTGTGTATAAAATGCGACACTGCTACATGGTAGGGAGGTATGTGGGGGCATTGAATGTGGAAAGTTTGTGGCATGTGGGAAGAAAGAGATAGTGTATGTATGATCAGAAGATGTGTAATGTTTACCCACATGAAAGGTGAAACACACTGAATTGATTTGTTGGGGCAGAGGGACTGGTTAGAAAAGGTTTTGGCTGATGTCCAGGGAACAAACGACTCTTGGTCTGGACATGTAATATGAATGGACAATGGGTGCTGAGTACAAAAAGTGACATGAGGGTATTGCAGTAAAAAGCCACCATGACTGACAAAGACATGGAGGAAAGTGGTGAAACTCCGATCTCTGAATGTGAATTCACAGAGGAGAGTGTCACGGAACTGAAGAGAATGGCACCTATCTTATTGTATAATCCCATCCAATCAAATGCCACTATTAACTACCATATTATTTCTTGTTCACTGAATCAACAGTCCAATGTCACAATTACCAGCCACGTTATGAGCTGTTGGCAGAATTAGCAGTAAAAACAATGTCCTTCTTTATCTTTTCTATCATTATCTCGAAAAAGATTCTTTTTCCATTCACCTTTCCATGCTGGCTTGGACTGGCTGAAGATTATCTGTTTTAAGTAAGTGATTTTTTTTTTATTCCGTTGGTTGTCATAAGCTGAAAACGCACAGCTAAAGGATTTACTGTTTACAAGGGAGGTAAATATGAGAAGATCGTTTTGCTCCAACCATGTCAAGCCACACCCAAAGGTAAACATTCAGACACACAAACACTTTCGCACTCACAGACACGCACACATACATACATATGATGAGCATCCATACAGTTTCCATCTTGCAATTTCACTTACAAGGCTCAAGCTGGGGCTAGAACAGAAGACACCTGACTGAGGTAACAAAATCCAAAACCACAGGACCATGAAGTCCCTCTCCAGCCTAAGCCTTGCAGAACAATTTGGTTTTACTCGATTAAAACCTCTGAGATTCCACTTTCAGGATCAGGAATTAAGGAAATGCAATCTTTCATATCTTAGATTATAAACACACCTCCACAAGAGTATGTGACCCAGCTGTCATCAAAAGGGACAGGCACCACATAAAAAGCACTCATGCTGGCACCACATGGAAAGTGCCCATGCTGGTGCCACATAAAAAGCTACCAGTGCTCTGTAAAGTAACTGGCATTAGGG
>NC_043010.1:19826479-19898979 GCF_006345805.1 Octopus sinensis
CATATATATATACATATACATTACATATATAATATACATATATATATATACATATAATATATATATACATATATATATATATACATATATTATATATATATATATATATACATATATATATACATATATATATATACATATACATTACATATATATATATATATACATATATATATACATATATAATATATATAATATATATATACATATATAATATATACATATACCATATATATATACATATAATACATATATACATACATATATATATATCATTAACATACATATATATATATAATACATAATATATACATACATATATACAATACATATACATACTATATATATATACATATATATATACATATATAGATATATATACATACTATATATATACATTAATATATATACATATATATATACATATACATACATATATATATACATATCATACATAATATATAACAATATATATCATATATATATATATATACATACATATATATATAACACATATATATATATATACATATATATATACCACATATATATATATACATATATATATACTATATATACATATAATATATATACATACATATATACATATATATATATACATACATTATATATTAATATACATCATATTATATATATATATATACATATATATATACATATATATATATATATATACATATATACATATATATACACATATATACATAATTATACATATATACATATATATATACATATATAGATACATATATATACATATACATAATATATATATACATACATATATACATATAGAATATACATACATATTATACATATATATATATATACATACATATATATACATATATTATATATACATACATATATACATATATATATATATACATACATATATACATATATATATAATATACATAATATATACATATATATATATATACACATACATATATACATAATATATTATACATACATATATACATATATATATATATATACACATACATATATACATATATATATATACATACATATATACATATTATATATACATACATTTATACATATATATATATATACATATATATATATAATACTATATACATATAATTATATACATATATATATATATACATATATAATATATACATACATATATATATATATATATATATATATACAATACATATATATATACATACATATATACATACATATACATACATATATAATATACATATATATATACATATATATATTATATACATATATATTACATATATATATATATACATACATATATATACATACATATATACATACATATATATATACATAATACATACATATATTATATACATATACATACATATATATATATACATATATATATATACATATATATATATATATATCATCTATATATATATATACACATATATATATATACATATAGATATACATTATATATTACATATATCTATATATACATACATATATACATATAATATTATACATACATATATATATACATATACATACAATATATATATATATATACATATAATATATACATATATAATATATATATACATATATACATATATATACACATATTATACATATATATACATATATATATATATACATACATATATACATATATTATATATATACATACATATATACATATATATATATATACATACATATATACATATATATATATACATCATATATACATATATATATATATACATACATATATACATATATATATATATACATACATATATACATATATATATATACATACATATATACATATATTATATATATATACATCATATATACATATATATATATATACATACATATATACATATATTATATATACATATATATATATACATACATATATATTATATATATATATATATATACATATATAATACATATATATATACATATCATACATATATATATATATATACATATACATACATATATATATATATATATACATATACATACATATATATATATATAACATATACATACATATATATATATACATATATTAATATTTATACATACATATATATATATTATATATATACTATATATACATACATATAATATACATAACATACATATATATATACATATACATATATTACATATACATATATATATACATATACATATATATATAATATACATATATATATACATATACATATATATATATACATTATAATATATATATACATATACATATATATATATATACATATACATATTATATATATATACATATACATATATATATACATATACATATAATATATATACATATATATATATACATATACATATATATATACATATACATATATATACATACATATATATATATATATATAATATACATATATATACATAAATACATATATATACATACATATACATATATATATACATATACATATACATATACATATACATATATATATATATATACATATACATACAACATATACATATATATATATATATATTATATATATATATATTACTAATATCATATATATACATACATTACATATATATATATATATATATACATACATATACATATACATATATATACATATATATATATATATACATACATATATATATACATATATATATGTATACATACATATATATATACATATATATATGTATATATATACATATATATATACATATATATACACATATACATATATATACACATATATACATATATATATATATATATACATATAAATATATATATATGTACACACACACATATAAGCACCTCATAGTATATTTGTAAAGTTTGCTTTTCCTCCTTTTCTAAACAATTTTGGTTCTCTATGCAGAAACCCCAAGAAGAAAGCCTCCACCTTCATTGTCCACCTTGTGTCCAACTTCACATTCCATGTCATTTGTTAATCCCAACCAAATCTATTCCATTCAGTTCTATCAGGTTTCTCACCCAGCATACAAACACATCAAGTGTGGAAATACCTCCAGCTGCTTCAAACCAACAAGGCCACCACTCCTGACAATGTCCCTTGTATTACACTCAAATATTGCACCCCAGAATTTACTGCAATACTCACCAAACTCTTCAATCTTTTACTCTCTACAGGGATATACCTTGATATTTGGATGCATACCTCCATATGTCCCATTCCAAAAAAGGCCAAGCCCTCTGACCCAGCCAACCAGTGTCCTATTACTTTCACCTCTAACACATCTAAGGTAACAGAGACAGCCATTAACAAAGATGTTTACCATCACCTAGAATCTTTCTCTCCTCAGTGACCGCCAGCATGGCTTCAACAGTGCCAGAACTTTGGTCAAGTTACAATAGTGGGCTCTCACTTCAGAGAAGTTTGGTGAAAGCAATGTTGTTGCTCTAGACATCAGCAAAACTGTCAGGCCTGTCGAGCATGCACATTTTCTACCTGCCTATGAGCTCCAATGTCTCTTACCTTTTGGGTCAGTAAATTCCAATAAGATCACTCATAGTAAAAAATACTGACCAAGCTCTTTCTGTTCCATGACAAAACATGGCATTCTTCTTAAATATTCCCCAAACATGAATCATCTACACATAATGGAAACATCACACACTGAACCTGTGCAAATTCCCTGAATGAGTCATCCTCCACTGAAGCCAAAAAACTCAAGCACTACTCACATGAAGGACTCATCAACGCACCCATCGAAACATGTGTGGCACCCAACTAAAGCCTTTACAGTCACTCCAAATGCTGGGCTTCACTATCACCAAGGATCTCTCAGCAAAAGTGCATCCATAGCATAGCTAGGACCACATCTTTCCAAGACCAGAACACAGTTCATCCCCAACTGCTGCTGACACTCTACAAGACATAAGTGATGCCCACACTAGAGTACTGTGCCCACATCAGGGGCAGTGCTGCTATACACACACAGGCATCCTGGAATGTATTTAGAGAGGCCCACTGAACAGATTGGTATTTTATCACAAAACTACACAATCCAGCCTCCAGCACACAAGTGTACTGTCTCTTCTAATGCAAGTATAATGATCTCTGCTGCTTGTACTTGGCAGTACTCATTCCTCCATCACTCAGGTACCTACATTCCTGTCTCACTTGTCCTTCTACCTGTTGTCACCCTTAGCGCATCCCATAACTCAGCCTTACACTAACCATTATGCCCAATCCCTTCTCCCCAAAACATCGGCCCTCTGGAATCTTTTCCCTGTTCATGTTTTTCCTGCAGGTGTTAAACAGAAACCGTTTATATGTAACACGAATGGCATCAAGCTCACAGGCTTTGAAGGACTTGTGATGGTCATGCACAATACCCCTCTCCCTCCTGGTTCAACAAGTAAAAAAAAAGAAACCTATCTTTGAGTTACTTCACATAGCTATTTTTAATTATGCAAATTACTCTTACAACAAAAATAGAGATAACCACTTTCGATTTTTGTTTTCTATCTGCAAAACTATAATTACTTCTTCAATTATAGTGTACCAAGAGATGCTGCAGCCAACACAGGTCAGTTGTTTTGCCTCGTTAGTCCTGTAACTTCAATAAGTCTAATTACATCTGGATAGATTGATCCCCATTGAATTATGAGATCCAAGTCTTTTGTAAGGCTCTTTCAACATATGGCCCTTAAGCCCAGTTTCTGTGGCTCAAAAACTGGCCAAAGGGATATTTGGCCTTCTGTATGCATATCCAGGCAGAATGCATCTTCTTCAATGTAAGATCTCAGTGTTCTTACAAGCAATGCTGTATTTGACTGTCAGATGACTAATGCCAGGAGAGGGGGGTAGAGAGAGGGGGGTAGAGAAAGAGAAGTAGAGAGAGGGGGTAGAGAATGTGCATGTGGGAGGATGAAAAACAGGAAAAGAATGAATATGACAACATAAGACAGAAGAGGAAAAGAGAGAGTAAAAAACACAGTGTGTGTGTGTGTGTGTGTGTATATCCTCATCATCATCATCGTTTAGCGTCCGCTTTCCATGCTAGCATGGGTTGGACGGTTCAACTAGGGTCTGGGAAGCCAGAAGGCTGCACCAGGCCCAGTCTGATCTGGCAATGTTTCTATGGCTAGTATCGAACAATGCCATGAAGAGAACACTCACCCTCAGACACTGCCATTTCTTCCACTCCCAACATAAGAAGAGATCAACTTACTGTTTGGAGGACACACATAGTCCTTTTTATTGGCCAGTTGACTTCTGGGCACACAGGAATCTTCTGACCAAAAACATGGTACTCCAGGTTGGCTTTGTTTGCATGCAGTTGCATTTGTGAATGCTGAGCAATTTCCTAGAATTTAAGAAGGAAAATTAGATTAATTCAATTGACTGGAATGTGCAGACACACATTTATCTATGGGGAAACAGTGATTGCCTCTTTTCACTAACATCATGAGCCATCAACTGATTCTCATAATATTTTCAAACTGTACATCATGCTCTTTCATTTATTATGAAAAACATATACATGTTACTTTAATTTACACAGCAATTTGTAGACAATAACAATGTTTGTTACACATTTCCAAGGAGCCTGGTTCACAGTATTTCTGATAGTGAGATTGTTTAACATGAGGCAATCAATTTCATCTGATAAGCAAGTTTTCTAACAAATTTCTATATGAACAGGCAAAAGACATAAATTCACACACATGGATATAAAAATAACGATGATGATAATATATGTATATATTCACCGTAAATACTCGAGTATAGTCCGCAGGGGATTAATCATTATGTTTTAATTATATTTTTATTATTATTATTTTTAATTTTATACACACACACACACATTCATTTATATTTATTTGTATATATATATATATTATATATATATATATACACACACCACACACATACACATATATATATATATATATATTATATATATACATATATATATACACACACCACACATATATATATATATATATATAATATATATATATAAATATATATATATATATCCACACACACACATATATCTATCATCATCATCATTTAATGTCCGTTGTCCATGCTGGTGTGGATTGGACGGTTTGACTAGGCTGGCATGCTTGAAGGCTGCACCGGACTCGAGTTTGATTTGGCATGGTTTTCTAAAGCTGGATGCCCTTCCTAACGCCAACCATTCCAAGTGTGTAATGGGTGCTTTTACATGTCACCTGTACGGGTGCCATTTGCATGACACCAGTATCTGCCATGACAGTGATTTTGCTCAGCTTGATGGCTATACACACACACAGATATATATATATATATATATATATAAACAGATAAACAAATTGTGATTGATAGATTCTTACCAGTGGTGTATTTTATGATATCACGTAGCATCCTCCCATTGAAACCATTGAAGATATACATCACACTGCAGCAGAGAGAGAGAAAAACAATATATCAACATATATTAATGGTGTCTCAGAACAGACAGGAACAAGTAGTATGGTAGCAACATGAGGCATTATAGCTTTATAACAAACATGTAAGATGACAGTTCGCAGCAATGAGATATTGTAGGTTTATAGTGAAAATGTAGTACAGCAATTTTTACAGCAAATATGGCATGCCAAGTTTTCATAGCAACATGTATGTTTGGTACTGCTGTCTTCAGAGTAACATGTGGTATAAGGTTTTAAATGCAACATGTAGCAAGATAGTTCCACAATAACATGGTATGACAACAATTATTTTCAACATGTAGTATTACATGTTCACAGCAGCATGTACTATGAGTCATATTAACATGAACGATAACTAAATACACTAACTGGTATCACAGTACCACAGTGTCATGTATAACATGTAGAACGACTATTTCATTGAAACAAGTGGTACAGAAGTTCTACAGCAACATGTGGGTGTGACAATTTTATGATCAAATATAGTACAGCAGATCAAAGAGCTACAATTACATGTTATTTAATCAACTGTTACCACACCAAACATGTATTTCCTTCTGCTACATGTCACTGGAAATTGCAATAACAAGAACTGGAGTAAAATATACCAAATTAGTGCCTTACTTGTTGTGGGAAACAGCAGCATGGCCAAATCTGGACACATCTTTCTGTAGGTGAGGTTTCTCTAAGCAATACCAATGATCACATTCTGCAAAAAGAAAGAAGCTTTTAGTTTAACCTGGATGGTTTCGGTTTCTTTATTTAACTTTCATAAAACATGTTATAGAGGCACATGACTTGGTGGTTAAGGTGTTGGACTCGTGATCGTAAGATTGTGATTTCAAGTCCTGAACAAGGTGATGCATTGACCAATCCCTCACACATGTATGACAGTGTGTGTATACATATACAATTATATATATATATATTTCGTTTTTGGATTTGGCACACACACACACACACACACACTGACCCACACACATGCGCAGAAACAAACAAAAGGGAATGCAGTGTAAATAACGGACAGAGTCAAAACTATTGAAATGGTTGCAAAACGCAACGAAAATTTTAGGAAAATAAAAATAAGAAAAGCGTGGAAATTTTACTGGTGAGTGTGTTACATAATAAGGCACAAAAAGAAAATTACTCTCCCCAGACACAATAGTATATATATTTATATAGATATATATAAAATAAGAATGTATTATGTGTGTGCATGTGTATGTATATGAAAAAGGAAATTTTGAATGTAGAAGAGTGAAGTGAAAAAGAGTCTGTAAGCAGATATCTACATGAGAGAGGGGGGGGAGAAGAAAAAGAGATGAGGGTAAACAGTGGAAATGTGTTGAAAGGAGAAAATAAATGGAAGAACAAGTGATGAAGAGAAGAAAAAAGGCTCTGTGTGTGTGTGTATATTTATAATCATCATCATCATTTAACATCCATCTTTCATGCATGGGTAGGACAGTTGACAGGAGCTGACCAGGTAGAAAAACTACCCTTAGGCTACTGTGTCTGTTTTGGCAGAGATTTTACGGATGGATGTCCTTCCAAATGCCAACCACTCCACAGCCTTAATATACAACATAAATTTCATCAACCAATGTGGTGTTGTTCAATATTTACATCATCACCATTGTTTAACGTCCATTTTCCATGCTAGCATGGGTTGGACGGTTTGACTGAGGACTGGCAGGCCAGGAAGCTGCACCAGCCTCCAATCTGATCTGGCAAGGTTTCTACAGCTGGATGCCCTTCCTAACGCCAACCACTCTGAAAATGTTGTGGGTGCTTTTTACATGCCACCAGCACAGGGACCAGTCAGGCAGCACTGGTATTGACCATGGTTGAATGGTGCCTATTATATGCCACCGGCACAAGAGCCAGTCAGTTGGCACTATATGTGTGTGTGTGTGTGTATGTATGTATATTGCATATATATATATATATATATATATATAATATATATATATATATGTGTGTGTGTGTGTGTGTATTATATGTATGCATGTTATACACACACACACATATATATTACATACACAAATAGATAAATAAGAAGAGAGAGAGGCAAAAAAACTTACCAACATCATAGGCCATAAAGTCTAAAGAATAGCACTTGGCACCGGAATTCACAGAAGCCTCATTGTGGGTGTTGCCGCCAAATGTCAGCATGAAACCTTCAGTTGTAAGAATGGCCGAGTGAAGGAAGCGGGGTGAATCACTGCTCCGTAACACTTGCCTACACATGCAAAAAAAAAAGAAAGCAATAAACAAAACCATCATTATCTTTGCAAGAGATTATATAGTAAGGACTTATCATAATAGGGGTCAATTCAATCAACCCCCACCCACCCACAACATATTTACAGCTGAGTCAAATCTAGTAATTGTTTTAGCCATCACAACCAACGCCCAATCTGGAATACTCCTTTCACTCTTACAAGTGTGATGGATCAAAAGAATCAGTAGAACCGGTAGAGCAACAGAGGAACTGATTTGTCATATTTAGTTGTGTCGCTGTATGTACTGAGTTCAAACCCTAATGAAGTCAACACTGCCTTTTGTTCTTCCAAAAAATAAATAAAAAAAACATAGCATATAAGTCCTGGAATCAGCACAATCGGTAGTTCCTTCATCTCAAATGTGAGGCTTTGTGCCAAAGTTGGCAATTGTTATTCATCATCATGTAACGTCCGCTTTCCATGTTGGCATGAGTTGGATGGTCTGGCTGAAAACTGGTAAACCAGGGGCAGCACCTGCTTTAACAAGGTTTCTATGGCTGGATGCCCTTCCTGATACCAACCACTCCGAGAGTGTAGTGGATGTGTTCTACATGCCACCGGCATTGGTGCCAATGACCAGACACTTGGTTGACAGGTCTACACAAGTACAGTATGTCACCAAAGCTTTCGGCCATCTGTCACTGCATCCATGAGGTCCAATGCTCGAATAGTGCTTTTTATGTACTACCAGCATGGATGCCAGTCGGACAGCATTGGCACTGGCCATAACTACGATTTCACTTGGCTCAAGAAGCCTTCACAAGCAAAGCATATCACCCAATGGTAAAATGATGCTTTCAAGGGGCCAGTTATGCGACACTGTCATCAGCCACAACTACAGTCTCACTTGGCTTAAGACATCAGACAAAATGCTTAACAATATTTCTTCTGGTCTTTTGTGTTCTGAGTTTAAATCCAGCCAAGGTCAACTTTATCTTTATGGTGCCGTAGACCAAGAACTGGGTTTGATATATTTGACTGAAAACACTGAAAGAGTGTGCCTCAGCAGAGCCAATGAGCCCAAACAGTGAAAACAATAAATAAATGAAAGAATTACAGGTATATAACATTGAAAGGGAGTCAAAGTATTTCATAATAAACATGTATTAAACTTTACTTGTGAAGACCTGTTGGAGCAAGTGAAATCAAAATCAAAACCGCTGATGTTGCCGATGACAGTAACACCTGAGTGGCACTTGTGCCAGTGGAACATTAAAAGCACCATCCGAGCATGATCGTTGCCAGGGCCACTGATTGGTTCCCGTGCTGGTAGCACATAAAAAGCACCATTCAAGCGTGGTTGTTGCCAGTGCCACAGGACTGGCTGTCGTGCGGGTAGCACGTAAAAAACACCTTTTGAGCGTGATTGTTGCCAGAATCACGTGACTGGCTCTCATGTTGGTGGCACTTAAAAGCACCCACTACACTCTTGGAATGGTTGTCATTAGGAAGGGCATCCAGCTGTAGAAACATTGCCAGATCAGATTGGAGCCTGGTGCAGCCTTCTGGCTCACCAGTCCTCAGTCAAACCGTCCAACCCATATGTAAAACATAGAAAATGCTTATAGATAAGTATACATGTGTATATATATGAATGCATGTGAATGAATATATGCAAGGAGGTATACATACCAATATCGTATTTTGGGGTTATATGAATAAAGTTTATCTGTGATGTGATTAGTCGCCGAACTAACAGAATGGTAGCCGCCGTAGACGTAGATCAACTGCCTATTCTTATCATAAACACTCGAGTGCCAACAAGTATTCTTCACTATTGCTCCAGACGTTTCTGGTATAAACCAGCTTTTGTTGCCTGCAAAGTACAGAGAAACAATTATTTAGAAAAGGGAAAAGGTCAATGAATAAACAACACAACACACCCATGACCCATAGATTTGTAAGAGTGGGATTGTGCGTGAGTGTATATAATCAAGAGAAAGGAAGAAAAAAAAAGAAATTTACAAACAACAAGAAAGTGAGATGGAAAAGCTGAAAGAAACTGACCAAAGTAGAATTCCTGAATGCAATGTAGATAGCCATAAATGGGACTGTGACCGAAGAAAACATGCATCACATCATCAACAACATGAGCCGTGTGGCCAGACACGGCGAGCTGGTAGCTCTCCCATGTTGAATTTTTCAGTAGCGTCCAAACTTCCTGACCCAGGTCAAACATCCAAAATTCATTGGAGATGTTGTTGCCAACCACACCTCCATACATGTACAGCTGGTTCTGGAAGATTGAGGAAAGCATCAATAATGACAGACAGACAGATGTGTGTAAGTGTGCATGAGCGTAAGAATATGCATGTGTTTGAGTAAATATACACGTGTAGAAGTGTAAACATGAATGAGCATGTGCATGCTTGAATGTGCATATACAATGACAATATCACTAAAGTTAAGAACAACCAGCCTGACATTGTTATATAGAATTACAAAATAAGATCCAGCTCTGTGGTTACTCAATGATACAGAAGTCATTTAACCCAACTGATTTCTCTGTCATAATTTCTTTGTTATTTATGACTTAGAAAAGGAAGTTAGAATCAACAAACGTTTTGCAGGGCATCTAAAACTGGTGCAAAGAAGAGAACCTAGTTCAAGTGCTTGCAAAGTTTAGATGATGGTGCTAACTCTAACAACAGATAAGTCTAGCACCCAACAATAGGAATATCCAATGAGCTTACGCACAATTTTCATCTAGCCAGGTTTAACCCACAAGGTTTTCATTGAACAGAGGCTGTAGTAGAAAACACTTGCTCAAGGAGTTATGCAATGGGATCACACTCAGAACCACAGGGCTATGAATGTGCCCTGGAGAGTTGGGTCCTTGAGAAGATGTGCAAGAGATTGTTTTGTGGTGCAGTGTATAAAAAAAATAAAACTTGAAATCTGGAAAAAATTCTGATTCCAGAGTTGTGTTACAGGAAAATATTAAATTCAGATTGGACATAATAAATCTGGTGATTAGAGTTGAAATATTCTGCCAGGGATCATAACAGAAGACACCAACTGAAGATGCTCCAAACCTGAAACCACAGTCACAAAGTAAAATTCTTGACCAAGCAGCCAAAATTACACCTATGTATGTGTGTGTGAGAGAGAGAGGAGAGAGAGAGAGAGAGAGAGAGAGAGAGAGACTGAGGATGTATGTAAGTGGGTGTATAGCTGTACTTGTATAGAAATTAAAGCCATCAGAGTAAAACTGAACTTACCTCATGAAGTACAAGCGAGTGTCCATGACGTGAATTGGGAGTGGGATTTCTTGAGTCAGGAGTGCTTGGAGGTGGATAAAACATTGTCCATTTTTCCTCTGTTAAATTGAAGCTGAAGTAAAAATTTGAGACAAAAAAATAATTCTCTCAGAATATCTTAATCAATATATAATATAAAAATAATGATGCCCTGCTTCTTATTCATGTGTATACATTACATACATGAGGGTTAGATGACACCTTGCGCTTGCCATCATTACTCAAACATCTGCTTTTCCCTGCATGCTTGCTTTGGACAGAGTTTATTGAGGCAGATTCCCTACAGTCGGACGCCCTTCCTGTCACTGACCCTTACCTGGTTTCCAAGCAAAGTAAGATTTCAAAGGTCAAACATGTTTTCACAGAATATTGAAAAAAAAATGTTTGTTTTGTTATTTGGCTGTGTGGTAAGAAGCTTGTTACCCAACCATGTGGTTTCGAGTTCAGTCCCACTGCATGCACCTTGTGCAAGTGTCTTCTACTATAGCCTCCGGCCAACGAAAGCCTTGTGAGTGGATTTGATAGATGGAAACTGAAAGAAACCCGTTGTGTGTGTGTGTTTATGTGTCTGTTTGTCTCTCCCACCATTGCTTGACAACTGATGTTGGTGCGCTTATGCCCCCGTAACTTAGAGGTTCAGCAAAAGAGACTGATAGAATAAGTACTAGGCTTACAAAGAATAAGTCCTGGGGTCAGTTTCTTTGACTAAAAGCAGTGCTCCAGCATGGCCACAGTCATATGACTGAAACAAGTGAAAGAATAAGAGAGTAAGGCAACCACTTTACAGAGTGTCCTCTGCATGCTTTTCA
Organism: Octopus sinensis; assembly: GCF_006345805.1. Lineage (NCBI taxonomy): Eukaryota > Metazoa > Mollusca > Cephalopoda > Octopoda > Octopodidae > Octopus > Octopus sinensis. The sequence continues at coordinate 19,839,339 of NC_043010.1, forward strand.
TGTGGCACCAGCAAAGAGAGAGAGGTGCAGTGTAGTAGGGGCCTCTTTTTTCCTTTTTACTGGTACCATGTAAAAACCATGCAGTACATTCTGTGAAGTGGTTGGCACTAGGATGGGCATTTACGTAGAAACCACGTAACGGCAGACAATAGAGCCTGGTGCAGCTCTCCAGCCTTGCCAGCCCCTGCCAAATTGTCCAACCCATACCTGCATGGAAAACAGATGTTAAATAGTGATGAGGAGGAATTAAAGAAAGTCTGAAAAGAAGTCGGCAGGAACATAACACAAGCAAATTCCAAACATCCAGTCTTCAGTGATGATAATAAAATAATTTATTTTAAATAGTTATAAAATTTCTTTCTGGAAGAACTTGGTGTGAATTTCTGTGCAAAAGTGCAGACTCAACTCATCTGGTCGAAGATAAAGAAACACTTCACTGGTATTATGTGGTACATGGAAAAAGGCAGCAAACTGGCAGAATCATTACCATGCTGGGCGAAATGCTTAGTGGTATTTCACACATCACTACGTTCTGAGTTCAATTTCTGCCGAGGTCAACTTTACCTTTCGGGGTCAATAAATTAAGTACCAGTGAAACACTGGGGTTGATGTAATCGACTAGTCCCCCTCCCCCCAAATTTCAGGCATTGTGCCAATAGTAGAAAGGATTATGTGGTATATGAAAGGATTATCCCGTCATTGTTGTATTTCTACAGTTTGTGTGTCTAGAATTGGGGATGATGCGGGTTCAATGGTGTCTAAATGTTTAAATTACTTACACAGACATCAGCATGGTATCTTCTTCAAAACTGTATCCTCCAACAACCCACACTGTATCATTGACCTTAGCCACTTGATGAGATGCTCGGCCACTTATTTGCTTTTCTGGTGGTAATCGTGTCCACAGATCATTGCCATCTTTCCGACTACAATCATTACCTGAAAATAACGACAAAAAATCTTGAGAATATCGAACAAAGACAGTGGACAGAACTGTGATGTGTTTGGATGGCACGTGACGGTCAGCTTAGTACAAGTGACAGTAAGAGGACAGCAGAAGTAGAATCAACCACAAGACAAGATATAAGATAAGACACAGGATTATAAGGAAACCCAGAAAGAAAATGAAAGACACAACAAGATGAAGATACAAGATAATGATGAAAGACGACAAGAGAGATGACATAGAAATACAAGAAGATGTTAAACACAAGAAGACAACCAAAGACATATGGAATGGAAGCCATGGATAGAAAAATAAGAGGACAAAGAGTGAACAACAAAAAAAAACACACAACCATGATAATGATGTCTAAAATGTTTTCCTCACCAATATATCCTGTATCACATTCACACTGATTGTTCCAGCAATTTCCGTGGTTGGAGCAATTATTTGGACAGAGTTCAATCTCACAGCCATCGCCCACATAACCCTTCTGACACCGGCACACATAATTTTCACAAAGACCATGACCTGAACACTTTAATGGACAGCCACCAACTCTGAAAACAAAGAGAAACTGGAGTTTAAACAAGATTAAGTGATATTCATACCTCTTTTAATAAGTTGGTATGATACAAAGTGATAGCCTACCTTGACCTTAACTATTAAATCAAACCATAAATAATGCGCTTTTTTATACTTCTTATATTTTTCAAAATTAAGATAAAGTTTTTTCAATCTAAAATATACTCTCCTTCTTTTTCTACAATGCTCTTCCATCTATCTGGTAGACTTGCAAGGCCCCTCTTTACTTGTCTGTGACAAAAAATACTCCTCCAGTGCTGTTCTGACCTCATCTACAGAATTCACATTTTTTCCATCGAAATGATTTTGAAGACTGCAGAATAAATGATAATCAGATGGGGTATTGTCCAGTAAATATAGTGGGTGGGGCATCATTTCCTATTCAAACTGCTCCAACCTTTGGAATGTCATCCTCGCTGTGTGTGGTCGACCAAAGCAAAATATGCCGAATATGCTCCTTTGTCACTTCCATTATTACTTTGAAAAATAACTGTTAAAATCAAACTGCACTCTTCAAAACTTACACTAAGAATAAATACAAGGTAAAATTACTACCTGCTTTTATAACAAGTTGATGCAGGTCGTTTATCCTGTCTCCCTCCAACTTTTAGTTCATGCAATTGAAAAAAACCACATTATTTATGGTATGACCCAATATAATACTATTTCTAACATAGGTACAAGGCCTCAGATTAGGTAGATTCTGTCCTGGCACCAGGTAAAAAGCACTCATACTAGTACCACATAAAAAACACCCACACTGTTGCTGGTGTCACATCAAAATCACCAGTACTGGTGCCACGTAAAAGGCACCTGTACTGGTGCCACACAAAGTACTGAGTAAACTCTGTAAAGTGGTTGGCATAAGGAAGGGCATCCAGCCATAGAAACCAAGTCTAAACAGATGAAAGGAGCCTGGTGTAGCCATCAGGCTTGACAGCTCCTGTCAAACTGTTCAATGCATGCCAGCATGGAAAACGGATTTTAAATGAGGATGATGATGATGATACAGTTTGAGTAGAATATTTGACTGCTACATTATTTAATCAACCCCAGGACATAAGCAAGTTTGTCGACTGACCCCAGAGGACACTAAATGTTCACAGAACTGACAACACCACCACCATCACATTATAAATTTACCTGAAATTGCACACTAAACACTTCAGCCAATCCTTCTTCACCTTAACTTGTATCCCACTAAATCTCTCCACCCCAACAGCACCATTTTCCCATGATTCCAACTTCCAACTGTTCAAAACTAAACAAGTTCAAGGCCACTTCTCCCCCCACCTCCATCTTTCTTTCACTAAAGGTCAAGGCCAGTGAATGTCCACTACATCAATGTCATCAATCTAGGGACGAGCTAAAAAGGTTACAATGACTGAGCATCTTTTGCATCAATCATATCAATCAAGGAGTGAACTGCAGAGGACAAGGTCTCTGCCCAGACTCTTATCACCATCTTTTAGCTTTTACTTGTTTCAGTCGATGGACTGTGGCCATACTGGAGTACTGCCTTGAAGAATTTCAGTTGAACAAAATCAACCCCCAGCACTTGTTTTTTTTTTTTTAAACCTGGAACTTATTGTATTGGTCTCTTTTGCTGAACTGCTAAGTTATAAGGGTGTAAACACACAAACAACAGATGTCCAGTGGTGATGGGTGACAAACACAGCCACAAAGACACAAACACACACATATGTCGGGCTTGTTTTAGTTTCCGTCTACCAAATTCACTCAAGGGATTTGGTCAGCCCATGACTATTTTAGGAAACATTTGCCAAGGTACCAAGCTATGAACCTGGAACCAAGTGGTTAAGAAGTAAACTTTTTACCATACTGCCATACCTGGAAAAAAAAAATCTTCCAGTAAAATAACTCTAAAACAGCAACAACAAAATCAGTTTGTCCTTCTGGCATCTTAATTATGCAAGGGTTGGGAAAAACAGGACAGTCACAGCAGAAATGTATTTAATCATTACACAGAATGGGGCTGACCTTGCCTTCAATAAAAATAAAACTATTTGCCAGCCAACACTTACCTGTAGCTTATGTTGAATCCAGACATGTTAAATGCTAAATCACTGAAAAACATCAGATATGCTGACCCTGATTTGGCTGTAATTTCTATGTTGGACTCTTCTTTGTTATCTTCAATGATGACCCCACTGAAATAAATAAATAATAATAATAATAATAATAACAATGTTAATTCTTTCTACTGTAGGCACAAGACCTAAAATTGTTTTTTCAGTGAGGAAGGCAAGTTGATTACATGAACGCCAGTGTTCAAATGGTACTATTTCATCAACTTCAGCAGAATTTGAATTCAGAATGTAAAGATGGCTGTTACCTGCCATGCTAATGATTTGGCCAGCACGCTGCCAATAATAATATTAATGATTACAAATTTTGGCACAAGGCCAGCAATTTTAGGGGAGAGGGTAAATCAATTGATCCCAGTCGTTAATTGGTACTTATTTCATTGACCCCAGAAGGTTGAAAGGCAGAGTTCACCTTGGCAGAATTTGAACTTGGAACATAAAAAAGACAAATGAAATGCCCCTAAGCATTTTGCTCCGTGTGCTAACGATTCTGCCGACTCGCCACCATCTTAATAATAATAATAATCCTTTCTACTGTAGGCACAAGGCCTGAAATTTGGGGGAAGGGATTAAGTCAATTACATTGACCCCAGTGTGTAACTGGTACTATTTAATCAACCCCAAAAGGATGAAAGGCAAAGTAGAACTCGGAATAATAATGATAAATAATAATAATAATTCTTTCTACAATAGGTACACTAATATAATCAATGGAGAACTTTATAGTAATTAATTTTTTCCCAATTTGATAGAGAGCAATCTCTTCTCCCTCTTCTACACTAATTCAATTCATATCAGAGAAGCATTACAGGAATATTACACCGATTCCATTATCTGACTGTTGCTTTACTGACCCTAAAAGGATGAAAAACTAAGTTTGATACCAACAAGATTTGAACTGAGAATGTAAGGACCATTCCTAAACACCACAAGGTATTTTAATTTCATGTTCTAATTCTGGCAATCCACTACTTGATTGGCTTGACAATTACTAGAAATATTTAGTTCGGGGCAGTAACATTTTCCACAATGCTACACCTTTGTAATAATCCTTTCTAAGGCCCGAAATTTTGGGGGAGGGGGCCAGTCAATTAGATCGACCCCAGTATGCAACTGGTACTTAATTTATCAACCCCGAAAGGATGAAAAGTGAAGCCGACCTCGACGGAATCTACACCTTTATAATAATGATTTCTGATACCAGCACAATGCCACAAACTTCAGGGTGCATATACTTGATTTAGTCCTTTAGCATTTAAACGGGCCACATCCGGCCCAAATATTCTACTTGTTTTATGTTCACTCTGACCAGATCTGGCTTTTCACACCTATCCTATAATGTCATTCTAAAAATAAGCAATCACATTATTGAAATCTCAGAGATGAGATAATGCATGATTAATTCAAAACAATGTGAATAAATAAGCATTGCATTTGACAGAGTAATCTGAATGCTAAAGAATTAAACACCTCAGTATTTTACTGGTACTTTAAAATTTTTACTTTACTACTATTTTATTGATCTGCAGAGAATGAAGGGTGAAGTCCTCAACAACATCAAGGTTTAAACTTACAAATATGAAGGTACATAAGTAATTCCCAAAAGGTAACTTTTTTTTTTTCCACTGCCCAATCCACAACAACTAAAATAATTGCTAGAGTCTCAGTAGGAATGTTTACCTGTAGGCTGCAAGGAGTGTGGAGAAAGCAGAATCCCCATCATAAATATAGAGGTGGTCCCATCCACATTCTGTGATGAAATGCAGCATTTGTATGTGAATTGGACGGCTGCTGTTTGTCGTGTTGGGGTTTATCAACCAGCTACATTTACAATTTTCAGAATAATTTGCAGGACCATCTGTAACGTAACCTGTCATGGATATGAGACTGAAATACAAGAAGAAGAACAACAACAAGATGAATAATTAATTTACAATAATAGCAATACTTGAACATACACATAACACATGAGCACCCAACAACCACCACCAAAATCCTTCAAACCCAACAATGAAAACTCAAGTGGGGCCCTCTCAGTTGACTATCTAATACCTATTTCTTTACTACCCACAAGGGGCTAAACACAGAGAGGACAAACAAGGACAGACAAACGGATTAAGTCAATTATATCTACCCCAGTACATAACTGGTACTTATTTAATCAACCCCAAAAGGATGAAAGGCAAAGTCGACCTCAGCGGAATTTGAACTCAGAACGTAGTGGCAGACGAAATATCGTTAAGCAATTCGCCCGGCATGCTAACATTTCTGCCAGTTCTAATACCAGAGTAGTAAAGAACTCACTGAGAAATCAGTAGCAATAAAGAAAAATATTGTAGTTTACCCTTGGCCTAAACTCTTAATGCCCAAGTGTACCTAACAACAGCAGGATCAATCTATAGTACCGAAAAGTAGTCTGTTCCTTGGGGGAAATCCTACCATGGCCCTGTCTCCTACCTGGGAGAAGGTTTGCCATCCAAAAATCTAAAGATAATGCCAGTATGGAAAACAAACATATGATATATATATATATATATATGGTTAATAGAGGTTGGGATAACCATCTAAGGGATAAAAGTATTCATTATACTACCGGTATAATTACCTATGTTTAACCCTGGACATACACATGCAAGCATATTAAGTTCATAGGTTACAGATGATGACAAAGATAAAGATGAGTTTATCAGGAATCAAATTTAAAGTAAACAGAAAATGGAGAAATATTGATCAACAACAATTGACTTACATCAATTATTATTTTTTAATTCAATACAAATAGACTGCATCCCGTCTAACAGCTGCTTCTGCTTCCAATGTTATATGGTACTGCCATTGAAAATTATAAAAATAATAATCATCATATTTGGTAAAACATCCAATCTAGAACATGGAGCTTCATCAGAGTGAAGAAAAAGACATACATATTTTTTTTTTTTATTACTTATCCCCCTGTTGCCCCATAGAAAAATTAACCCACCAATTACTATTTTAGGTTTAGTCATTCACTCAACATCCCAAAATGATGCATAAGCAAAATGGTAGGATTTAAATATATTCAGCCTTCCATCTTCTCAAGGCTCTTCTTCTTTTCTTTTATGTATGTATTTTTCTTCACTCTGATGATCCATGTTCCAGATCAGTTGTATTACCAAATATGATGAATATTAGTTTCAGAATTTTCAATGACAGTACCATATAACATTGGAAGCAGAAACAGCTGTTAGATAGGACATGGCCTATTTGTATTGAATTAATAAATAATTGATGTTAGTCAATTGTTGTTGATCAATATTTCTCCATTTTCTGTTTACTTTATATATATACATGTGTGAGTATATATATATATATATATATATATATATATATATAAATCCAAAACATGGAACATGAACACTTCAGATGACAATAAAACATCCAGACAGATAGATGATACGAAGATGGACAGGAAAAACAAAAAGACAGACAGGACAAAACAAGGATGGGCCATTTGCGTGTGTGTGTGTATACACAAATCGAAATCAAATTCGATGACTGGCATCCATGCTAGTGGGGCGCAAAGAGCACCATACAAGCATTTTCATTGACAGAGCGGCTAACCGGCTTCTATGCCAGTGGCACATAAAAGTCACCATTCGAGTGTGATCGTTACCAGCATCGCCTTACTGGCACTTGTGCCGGTGGCATGTATAAAAATATTTGAGCGAGGTCGCTGCCAGTACCGCCTAACTGGCCCTCGTGCCGGTGGAACGTAAAAGCACCCACTACTCTCGGAGTGGTTGGCATTAGGAAGGGTATCCAGCTGTAGAAACTCAGCCAGATCAAGATTGGAGCCTGGTGCAACCATCTGGTTCGCCAGTCCTCAGTCAAATTGTCCCAACCCATGCTAGCATGGAAAGCGGACATTAAACGACACCGATGATGTTGATGATGACACACACACACACACCTTCATGAGGGTAAACATAGTCAACATATAGCTATTTAGCTATATAGTACACACACACTGTATTGTTAATCCAAACTACAGTTATATCTAATCCAGTTTAACAGAACAGCTATTGTTGTTCTTAAAACAGCAACACTACCACCACCAACACTTTTGCTACCACTACACTACTACCAATACATAATCACTATATCTGCTAGAAATAGCAATCAAATGTTACCACTACAACCAATCCACCATTGTTATTACCACAACCTATATATATATATATATATATACGCGGGGCGTTCAATAAGTAATGCCTCTGACCCACTTGCAGTTGTTTGATCTAGCTGAAATTTTGCATGTGCAATTACCTATATCTCTATAGATTAAGTGGCAAATTACAGCTCTGAACTAATTGTGGTTTCTGATTTACAGGTGTTTGAACTGAGTCAAGTGTGAAACGGAGCCTGTTGAGTGTCGAGCAGTGATGCGGTTTTTGTATTTGAAAGGACGCACACCACGGGAGACTTTTGATGAAATAAAAGTAACTTATGGTGATGATGCCCCATCATATGACCTTGTAAAACGCTGGCATCGTGAATTCAAACATGGTCGGAACTTTGTGGAAACAGCTCCCAGATCTGGTCGCCCCCTTCTGCCATTGATGAGGCATCTGTCCGTCAAGTTGAGGCTGCCATTTTGAAAGATCGACGCATAACTATTCGCCAAATAGCCCATGAGGTCAAGATTAGTACCGGGTCTGTGGAAACTATCATTCATGACCATTTGCATATGCAAAAGGTGTCTGCCAGATGGATTCCCAGGCTGCTCACACCTTTCCAGAAGTAAGAACGCGTCGATAGCGCGAGGATGAATTTGGAGATGTGCCAAGAAGATGAGTCAAAATTTTTCAAAAGACTGATTACACAGGATGAAACCTGGGTCCATCACTATGATCCAGAGACCAAAGCCCAGTCAATGCAGTGGAAGCACCGTGACTCACCTCCTCCAAAGAAGGCAAGGGTGCAGCCCTCCGCTGGCAAGGTCATGCTCACAGTCTTCTGGGACCAGGACGGAGTAGTGATGACAGATTTCTTGGCAAAGGGTGCCACAATTACAGGAGTCTATTATGCTTCACTTTTGAGGAAATTAAGAGAAGCTTAACTCATCCCCCATCTCCTGACCTGCACCCTCTGATTTTCACCTCTTCCCAGCCATGAAGTTGTTTTTGAAAGGAAAGCGTTTCCCAGATGATGCAGCCTTGATTTCTGAAGTCACGTCGTGGTTGGAGGACCAAGCTGGGGTCTTCTACAAAAACGGTCTTCAGAGCTGCATCAAACGATGGGAGAAATGCGTAACTCTGGGTGGTTCCTATGTAGAAAAAGACTAATAACTGTGCCAAGTTTCGTTGCTCTACTGCTATGGGAAGTGGGTCAGGGGGCATTACTTATTGAACGCCCCTCGTATATATATATATATATGTATGTATGTATGTATGTATGTATGTATGTATATTGGTGTGTGTGCGCGAGTGCACGTGTGGATAATTGAATGTACATCTAAGCACACATACACACTCATATAAGTACGGATGCATACACACAGATACATGGGCAAATACATGTACATATAAACATACATACCCACTCCATCTACCACCCCTTCCTACTTCCCCCTAACCACAAGACCAATTTCTTGTTCTCCATGCGGTATTTTCCAATTAATTGTTGTCGCTGAAATACCGACATCATACCACGTGACCTTTCTTGACCAATCGCAGGCTAACATCCAGTGATCAACATTGACTCCCTTCAATCAAACTTTCAGTCAGACCCCAATGGCCAAAGACTAGCCACATGCTTCAGACTTGGAGTACCAAGGAGTCTGAATCAAACTGTTTTGATCTCATCATCATCATCATCATCGTCGTTTGACATCCGCTTTCCATGCTAGCATGGGTTGGACAATTTAACTGAGGACTGGTGAACTAGATGGCTGCACCGGGCTCCAATCTTGATTTGGCAGAGTTTCTACAGCTGGATGCCCTTCCTAATGCCAAGCACTCTGAGAGTGTAGTGGGTGCTTTTACGTTCCACTGGCACGAGGGCCAGTTAGGCGGTACTGGCAACGGTCACAGAAAATCGTGTTTATATATATATATATACACACACACACACACATACAAACACACATAGATTTGGGCAGCATTAATCAAAAAGTTAACCTTGGTAATTGTTAATCCATTAACCAAAAAGTTAACTTCGTTAATCATTAATCCGTTAATTCTTTGAAAATGTAACAGAAGTTGACGTTAATTTGTTAACGTTAACTTTTATTGAAAAAAGGCATAACTACAGTTTAATACCCCACCAACTTTGTTGCTACATAACTTCCAGAAAAAATGGATACTTTTTAATGAAAGTTTTCCCAAATAATCACTTATATCCAGTAGATTGAAAGTTTGTAAAGATTTGTTTGAAAAAACAAATCTTTTCCGAGGAGTTGGGGAGAGGAGTTTTGGAAAATTCACAGGACCCAGTATTTCCCCTCTCCTAACTTTCTGGAAAATATGTATTTTTTTATGAAATTTTATACAAATACCTTTCAAACAGTGTAGATTACAGTTACAAAGAAAATTGTAGGCAAAATGTTTGGAAGGGTGCGGAGTTCTGGAAAACAGAGTTTTGGATCAGATGGCCACATAAGTTGGAATTTCTCCATTTTGACAGGGATTTTTCCCAATGTTTTCGCCAAAGTCTTCAGAATGATGGAGGCATCTTTTCAGGAAAAAGGAAAAGTTTTGAAAATTTCTTTTTTCCACCCCACCCCCCTCACCACCCTAGCCTGAAACGATTTTGGCCATGTCTTTCTTTTTTTTTTCTCACTACTCACTTAAAACCTGTGAGAGAAACATTTTCAGTTTAAAAAAAAAAATTGTTAATAATTTCAGAGGAAAATGTGTGAATAAAGGGACAGCTGGCTGCTGTTTCTAGAACATCCCAAAACCTCCCTCCTCCTTTCTTTCTTACTCACACATCTATTGATATTTTTCAATATTTTTCTCCCCATGAACAAATTTTATGGAATGTTGACGTCTAAGTAACACGTGTGTAGTCCCAACCGAGCAAGGCCGTGTTGTGTGTGTGTGCGTAAGAAAAAACATCTTTAGTGTTCATATCAATCTGTCAAACATAATGCTTATTTGTTCACTGGTTTATAGTTACATAATTTTAGCTGATCTTGTTGAGTAAATTTGACTTTTATGGGAAGCAAATTTAATTAACAGGTGTAAAAGAAATAACATTATGGATAAACACTAAAATTGGATTTCTTAATGCATCTTACCGGTTTGATTTGTTACTAAAATTATCCCAGATGGCAACCGACAAAAGTTTTGCCACTTTTCAAGATGAGGTAAATTAATTTGAATTAATTAAAATACAGAAATAATTGGTACAAGATTTTATTCTTTCAGTAAATATTTTGTACCTTAGGGTGGAATTTCTTTTGACGGATGTTTTAAGGTGCATTCAACATATCTGACCTCCAAACCCACCGCAAGCCACTTTTTTCCAGAAAAAAAAGGAGGGGGGGACCTCGAAGTTTCCCACCAAGAGTTTTGTTTCACTGATCTTTTTTTCTTTTCCAGGTTATTTTGCATGCTGTCAACAAATGTGAAATCATGCGTAAACAGCTCCTTTTTCCAGAAAAGGACAGATTCGGCTGCTATTTCTAGCATGCCCTGCTACCAAGTAACAGCTATTTGTGTTCACACCGAAATATTTACCAACTTTTTTCCTTCCATTTATTTTTTCCCCTTTATAGAAGTCAATATTTTCTCTGTTGACATTCACCTCAGCAAGGTCACAAATCAAGTGGAAACATCAATCACTGTTCCCTCTTGACAGGACAAAGAAATTTCCTGCTGTCTTTGCTAGCAACAAGTGGATGGATTTGGTTTCAAATCCAAGCAGGGCCAAACAAGGTCCTACAAGTTATTTATAATAATAAGTGGCATTATATTGGGATTGAAAGAATGAGGCGTACAATATTAAATATGCTAAGGCAATTTATAAATAATAGAAACTTTTAAACGTTTACCAGTTTTTATGAAATTTTGAGGGTAACGGACTTCAGCTAATGGAAGCTAATAAGTCCGCTAATGATTTTCAAAGTTAACTTAAAAGTTAAATTGTTAACAAAAATGTTAAGTTCGTTAATAAACAATTAACGGACTTATGCCCAGCTCTGTCTGTATGCATGTATATATATATATATATTCATGTAAGATGGGCTTCTTTCACTTTCCAAATCAGCCAAATCCACTTGGAAAAGTTTGGTCAGGAAAGGGCTATAGTAGAAGACCTCCAACAAGATGCTACACAATGGGACCGGACCTGAAATTACCTGGTGAGTAACAAATTCCCCACCAGACACCCATACTCGCACACATAATGGTTTTTGCTGGTCAAAGTTAATTTACTATGATACCATGAGGACTTCACATGTGTCCCGATTATGAAAATATTAAATTCACTAAAAATATTATATACATATTGTTTGACTGTAGTATAAAATGCTGAGAAATAAAAACAAAAATGAATACTTTGATCTATTAAATCTGTTTTTTAAAATTTCAACATCGTTTTACTCTCTTTTACTTAATTCTTTGTAGAATATACACCTATACTTCAATGAAATAAAGTATTGCTTATTCCAGGTATAAAAAAAAAAAAGGTCATGCACTAGTCTGTATATACACTTGCGTCGGAAATTAATTAGCACTTCTCAAATTTCTACATTGTCTTACATTTTCTTAATTTAATTAACTTATTATCAGAAATGAACTCGTTTTTAATCAAAAATTTATTAAAACATATCCCAGCACACCACATAATTGTTATTAATCGTGAAATTTAGTCAATATCTTGTTGCTCCTCCTTTGGCAGCAATGACAGCTGCTACGCGGGTCGGCATGCTGTCTATGAGTGCCTGCAGGTACTGTGCAGGGATGGCCCCTCATGCAGCAAGAAGTACCCCAAACAGCTCGTGTCGGTTCCTGTATTGCTGCACATTCAAATACCTACCCAATCGACTCCAGAGGTTCTCAATAGGGTTCAGGTCAGGTGACTGGCCAGCACGTACTCCTCGCCACCAAAGAGGTATCCCGTACTATCTCAACATACTTTGCTGCGTTGATGTTGCCTTCGACGGCATAGAGCCGCCCAACACCACTGTAGCTGAACGCCCCTCACACCATCAGACCACCCCCACCATGCTTCATGGTGAGCAAATCAAGGGTGCTAATTAATTTCTGACGGTAGTGTATATATATATATATATATATACACACACACACAGCAACCTACCAACCGATTATATGCAGTAAAGCATGTCGTTTCCAAATTTCTGGCCCTACTATACTGTACAGTCAACAAAATCAAAAACAAACAATGGGCAAGCATGAAATTATAAATATAAAATGGCGACAATTTACCCATTACACCCTGTACATGTGTGTATGTGTATATATATATATATATGAATCAGTGTAAAGTTGCTTATTCACTGCACAGCTTGTTGGAGCTTCCCAAGAGGAGAATGCAGACAGTTTCTCTAGCAACTATGAAGTGGCTCACTGACCGTACACAAATGGAGTATTATATTACTACATGTATTTCTAAATGTAAACATATATGTGGTATTTCACATCCACACACTGGAGGTCATTAGGAAGTTCTCATGCAATTTTACATTTTAATAACTTTCGTTCTTTATATGACTGAATGAATTTATAAAAATAATTCAGAACAGTGAATCATCTATTTTGTCCTTGTCTGTCAAAATATTACCGTTTCAGAAATGCACTGAAATTAGAAAAGAAATTAGACTGGACAACTAGGGACCTATAACCAACAATGCCATTTTTCATAAATGCACAATCCTCATCAAAATCACTTCATATCCATCTGCCATGACAAGCCAGGGGATTGCACCAACCAAGTTCCAATGTCTGCTTTAGCATGGTTTTTACAGCTTGATGCCCTTCCTAATGCTAACTTTACAAAGTGGGCAGGGTGCTTTTTATGCGGTACCAGCACCAGTGAGGTCGGTTTTGGCCCTCCAGTGTAAGCAGTACATGTCCTTACTATTATGCTACAGCCCACACGCAATGTGAACCACACACCCTGCAAGAAATTGCAGTTAAATCTTCCTCAAATACTATCCCATCATTGAGTCTCAGGGCTGATCTGAGACTACACAATAACATGGATCAACAAAGGCCAAGGAAATAATCTCTAAGTCAGTGTTTCTCAACCTTTCTTTTACTTATGAATCCGCTGAGTCATTCGATGTTTTAAAAAAATCCTATTGTATTTTTATAATTAAATATTATAAAGAATCGTATTAAAAAAGTTGTTAAAATATTTTATTTATTGTAGAAGTATAACCAAGTTATTGCAGATAATTTTTAACAACTAAACCTCATATGAACCCCCATGGGTCAAGTAGGCCCCTGAAAGCCATATGGACCATGGTTGAGAACTAGTGCTCTATATGGTTGCTCAGTCTGCCAGAAATAGTAGTGAAATCTCCCTCAAACCACACCCAATCATCTTAACAAAGGACACGATAATGTAGTCCGAGATACATCTCTATGAAAAAAGACAGGCTGGTGATCATTTGAATGTCCTTGAGCGATTAAAAATAACGGACAGGCTCCTGGATTATAGGGAGCTACAGGACCAACGCTAAAAACAGATAAACATGTGACTACAAGACCATTATTGAAGCTGCTTTGTAATATTGTTGTAGCAGTGACTAAGATACCTAAATGGAGGAGAGGGGAGAGTCTCAGAGAGTATGGCAGTTGGAAAGGCAAAAAAAACCCTGAGAGGCACAATGTTAAAAGAGTTCAGTTTGGTTATCCTGAATGGGAGACAGAGTGTCATTGAAAATTAGACTAAGGGGTGGTGCAGCAGTGGCTGGGTGGTATGAAGCTTGCTTCTTTAAGGCGGCAAGCTAGCAGAAACGTTAGCATGCCAGGTGAAATGCTTAGCGGTATTTCATCTGTCTTTACATTCTGAGTTCAAATTCCGCCAAGGTCGACTTTGCCTTTCATCCTTTCAGGATCAATTAAAGAAGTACCACTTATGCACTGGGGTCGATATAATCGACTTAATTCGTTTGTTTGTCCCCCTCTGTGTGTAGCCTCTTGTGGGCAGTAAAGAAATAAGAAGCTTGCTTCCCAACCACATGGTTCCAGGTTCAGTCGCACTGCATAGCAACTGGGCAAGTGTCTTCTACTAGGGCCTCGGGTTGACCAAAACCTTTTTAGTGGATTTGGTAGATGGAAACTGAAAGAAGCCCATCATATGTGTGTGTGTGCATGCATAGGTGTTTATATGTCTGTGTTTGTCTCACCACAATCACTTGACAACTGATGTTGGTGTGTCTACGTCCCCATAACTTAGCAGTTCAGCAAAAGAGACCAATAGAATAAGTACTGGGCTTACAAAGAATAAGTCCTGGGGTCGATTTGTTTGAGTAAAGGCGGTGCTCTAGCATGGCCAGTCAACTGACTGAAACGAGTAAAAATAGCAAGGCATGAAGAAGTAGGTTTCTTGAAATCACAACACTACAGCAACCGGATACCTTTGTACAAAAGCATAACAATAGCCAGCTTTTGGTAACAGCTTTTGTAGATTTTATCAGGTCCTTGAGTAGTGCAGATAAGCTAAACTGCTTGGAAGGTAGTACATTGTTATGGTTTGCTGGGGAAGTATGTCAATCTAATAGGTGCAAATACAACAAAGAAGTACATGTTGAGTAAGCATAGTCAACAAATAAATTTAAAGTTGGCAATGGAGAGCTGCAAGGAGGTGTTCTATCAGCTCTGTCTTGTTGTTCAAATTATATCATGAAGGAAACGGAGATGGAGGGGAAGGAACTGAACTAGTTTATAGAAAGCATTTGGTTAGGGTTAGGATTTGGATTATGAAGGCATTGTTTTGTTCAGAAATAAAACATCAAAAAGACAAAGAATAACAAGAGCGTTCAGAGAGCACAAACCTCTGCCAAGGCAACACCAACGTCCTCTCAACAATTAGTCAGAGATGACTTTTAAAATGAGAATATCTGAAATAAACTCAACTGCTCTCTGAAACAAGAATAGTAAAAATGAACGTGACTGCTCTCAAAATTAAGTAAAAAAAAAGCAGAAAATTAATCCAGAATCCTTGTCCAGTACCTGATCAATCCCAATGGTAGTCATGGAATATGAAGGTGGGTTTGCGGGCCATGTTTGTAATGCTGTGTGTGTCATCTGCAGTGGAAACAGGGACAGTTTTCTCTACAAAGGTCTTTTTTAGTCTATTCACTGATATAGTGTCTTTACGACCATTAAGGTCTATAGTAAAAAAATTATCCATGTGGGAAAGAAAATGGAAAGGACCTGCATACGGTGCTGTTAACGGAGGTTTAACAACATCATTGCACACAAAAACTTGAGTCCAAGAAGTAAAGCTTCCTTCAAGGCAGAGCTAGAAATGCAATTGTCAAGTAGGTAAGAGGTTTTAAACAGGAGCGCTAAATTTGAAATTGGTAAAACTAAAAATTGTTGAGGATAAATTAAATTTATTATTGTTACTGAATATGCTAGTGTTATTTAATTTCTGAATGGTTTGGCTGCAGTTTGTTTATGTAGTTTGATGTCTTTATCCATTAGTTTCTACTAAGATAGAGATGCGAGTAAAATTAAGAACAGAGAAACAAAAATAAAACTTTAGAAACAAAGAGGCCATCATAATTTACATGGAACCATGAGTGTGCTTTCAAGAGAGATAATCAGAGATCGTAGTAATTCATGTAAAGTAAAGTAAATATAACAAATAATCCAGAACCCTTGTCCGGTACAGGATCAATCCCAAAATCTAATCAGTTCATGCTAGGCACGAGGCCAAACATCCCTGAAAGTTTCATCCAAATCCATCCAGCGGTTCTTGAGATATCTTGTCCACGGACAAACATACTCAACTGAAACAATACCTCCACCTTCGCTAAGTTGGAGGTAATAAAAAATCATCAAGTAAACAAAAGAAACGTGTCATTGAAATAACCCAAATCGCAAATCCCTTCAAGTTGACGGCCCTGCTCAATCTGGAGAACAGGTATAGGTATAAACTCCATAAGATGCACCCAGTGTAAGCTTTAGACACATAAAAGGTACAGCAATATCAGAGGAAGGTTAACAGGGAAACTAGTTTTTGTATGTGGAAGATGCACAGGTACAATAAATGCTGAAAACATTCAGAAAATAGACTCCATCAACTGTCAGGAGTCAAGCTAGATGTAGTAGATAACTTCTGTTATCTAGATGACCAAGTTAGTAGTGGAGGTGGACGCTCCGAGAGCATAGCTGTGAGAATAAGATTAGTATGGACAAAGTTCAGAAAGTTCTTACTCCAGCTGGCAACAAAGGGCCTCTCTCTCAGAGTGAAAGGCAGATTGTTTGATGCCTGTGTGCAAACAGCTATGCTGCATGGCAGTAAAATGTGGGCTGTGACAGCCAAGGATATTGTGTAGGCTTGAAAGAAATGAAGCCAGTATGCTTCACTGGATGTGCAATATCAGTGTGCATGTTCGACAGAGTGTAAAAGTTCTGAAAGAAAAGTTGGACATAAGAGGCATCAAATGTGATGTGCACTGGTATGGTCATGTGATGTGTATGGATGATAACAGCTGTGTGGAGAAGTGTCACACTCCAATGATGGAAGAAACCTGTGGTAGAAGTAGACCCAGGAAGACAGGGAATGAGGTGGTGAAGCATGATCTTCGAACTTAGGCAATGTGTTGTGCTGGAGAGGACCCATCAAGTCAAGTGCACCCATGCTGGTGGCATGTAAAGAACACCTTTCGAGTGTTTAGCCTCATGGAGGCAAAGTGGTTGAGTTGCTTCTGAGTGTTGGGCCTCTCAGAGGCAATGACCAAGAACTTTGGCATTATGCTGTGCTTGAGAAGACCCATCAGGCCAAGGAAAATCGCAGTTGTCCAGATACTGGTGTCATGCAAACTGGCACACATACTAGTGGCATGTAAAAGCACTCCAGTGTCACGCAAATGGAAAACATGCCAGAGGCACATAAAAGCACCCATTACACTCTTGGAGTGGTTGGCATTCAGAAGGGCATCCAGCCATAGAAAACCATGCCAAATCAGACTGGAGTCTGGTACAGTTCACCAATCCGGTCAAACCATCCAACCCATGCCAGCATGGACAAGGGACATTAAATGATGATGATGAAAGAGTGAAGTATAAATATCTTATTATACAACACTAATAAGAAACACCTCAATACAAGTGAAATTCCATTACTACAAATACCCATATAATAAATATTTCAGTATTTCTTTTATTCTTTTACTTGTTTCAGTCATTTGACTGCAGCCATGATGAAGCACCACCTTTACTGGAACAAATCAACCCCAAGACTTCTTTGTAAGCCTAGTACTTAGTCTACTGGCCTCTTTTGCTGAACCACTAAGTTACAGGGACGTAAACACACCAGCATCGGTTGTCAAGCAATGGGGGTGGGACAAAGACACACAAATATATACATACATTATATATATATATATATATATATATATATATACACACACACGACGGGCTTCTTTCAGTTTCCATCTACCAAATCTACTCACAAGGCTTTGGTCAACCCAAGGCTATAGTAGAAGACACTTGCCCAAGGTGCCATGCAGTGGGACTGAACCCGGAAACCATGTGGCTGGGAAGCAAGCTTCTTACTACACAGCCATGCCTATGCCAGAGTAGTAAAAATCCTATTGAAACAACACAGAATGAGTCTTGTACTAACCAAATATTCCATGATAGATTTTTATTCCTTGTTGACATGACATTGAAATATTCATATTTTTAACACAGGTAAAGAGAAAGTCTCTTCACAATTAGTTTCTGACGATCTCGTTAGGACAAATTTTTCATCATAACAAATCTTTTTTATCTTCCACCAATTTTGTTGTAATGAAACTTCACCTGTACAGTGAGGAGAACCAAGGTGCAGCAATCAAAGTATAGCTAATAGTTTTGAAATCTTTGAAAGTAAGACCTCACCAAGGATGCTGATAACCAAATGACATGATTTTACGATAAACTGCTGTTCAAGTCCTAAAGATTAATGATGTTGGTGTGTTTATGTCTCCGAAACTTAGTGGTTCAACAAAAGAGACTGATAGAATAAGCACTAGGCTTACAAAGAAGAAGTTTTAGGGTTAGTTAGTTCGACTAAAGGTGCTCCAGCATGGCCACAGTCAAATGACTGAAACGTGTAAAAGAGTAAAAATAGGTCATGTGCTTTGGTCTCAGCCTGAAGACCAGCTAAAACATGAGACAGTAAAATGGACAGTGGAAGGTAAGAGAAGAGAAAGACCTGTGTCTCCCTGGCTGACAACAATGCAGAGGAGGAAAAAGAAGTCAAGATGATGTAGAGCAGACATGTCAAACTCCTGGCCTGTGTAGCAATTTCATCCGACCTGCAGGACCATTTTGATATCAGCATGAAATTGGTCCAAATGGTGGCATCAGCAAATAGAGCACTTTGCTGCCCTCAGCAACACCCATGCCTTCTTGTTACAATTACACTTATAAAGGGTGTGGCTAAAGCAGGCCTTTACATTATATATAGCACTGACTGCACTACCTTTCTTACTAAGGGTGTAAGTAGCAATAATTTAATACACGACTAGAAACAATACAACTGTAACTACTACACCCTGTCTGTACAAAAAAAAACACACCTTAAAGAGGCAGGATAATAGTCACAAGTCTTTATTGTAACTGCAACAAAGTAGGCTGAGAAACACCTCCTTCGATTCTCTAATTGCACGTTGTGAAGCACTGATGATGCAAAATCTACTAATCCCATAATGCACCACAACAGCCGCCTTACTGCTCTTTCGGGTGACCATTTTCAAGTGACATCATTCAGTAGTAGTAGCTATCTATATGAATGGTCAAGAGAAAAGTCAATACTGAAAACAGAACCTTTCAAATCCGGTGGGAAACTGAGAACATGTTTACTGACATCGATGGTAAACCCATGTGTATTAATTTTGGTGCTAATGTTGCTGTACTTGAAGAGTATAATCTCAAATGCCACCACAAGACAAAACATGAGGACAAGTATAAATACCTCACTGCTGATCAGAAGCAATGAAAGGTAGAAGAGTTGAAGAGGAATCTCACATTACAACAGACTTTTTTAACCAAAGCAAAATCACAAAGTGAAGCTGCTGTTAAAGCAAGTTTTATGTCGGTTAAATTTTATTGTTGGCAGAGGAGATCGCAAAATCAGCCCGGTCATTTACTGAAGGAGAGTTTGTGAAGAGCTGTGTGGTGAAAATGGGTGACATTTTGTGTCCGGACAAGAAGCAACTGTTTGCTAATGTGAGTATTAGCAGAAATATGGTTGCTGATCAGGTGTGTGAGATGGCCACTGATTTGAAAACACAGTTGATTGAAAAAGGAAAAGATTTTGTTGCATACTCTCTTACTGTGGAGAAAACTACTGACACGATTGATACGGCACAGCTGGCTATCATCATCCATGGAGTGGACTCCTATTTGTTTGTCATGGAGGAAATTTTAGACATTAAATCGATGCAGTGGACAACAGGAAAGGACCTTTTTGAAAACAATATGTCAGAGTGTAACTGACACGATACTGCCTTGGGACAAACTTGTTGGACTTACAACAGATGGAGCACTAGCGATATGCGGTGAAAAAAGTGGACTAGTGGGTAGGATGCGTTTAAAGATGCAAGAAGAGAACTGCGCTGGTGAGTTGACAACATATCACTGCATCATACAGCAGGAAATGCTGTGTGCTAAAGCCTTAAAAACGAAACAAGTAATGAGGACTGTAACACAAACCGTAGACTCTATCTGAGCCAAAGGGTTAAATCACCACCAATTTCAGTCTTTCCAGCAGAAAATACATTCAGAGTTCGGTGATGTTCCTTACCATACGGAGGTGCAGTGGCTCAGTCAGGGAAAGTTCCTCAATATAGTTTTTGAGCTGGTTGAGGAGATATGTAAGTTCTTGGACATGAAAAGAAAAGAATCCAAAGTTCTGCAGGATGAAAAGTTGGCATTTCTGGTTGACATAACTGCACATCTCAACGTTTTAAACATCCAGCTCCAGGGATGGGATCACATGATCTGTGATATGAATGACGCAGTGAATGCATTTCAAGTGAAGCTGTGCCTATGGGTGACACAAATGCACCAATTGAATTTCTCTCACTGTTGCCAAGTAATGATGAGCCAAGTCAGCACCATGGCATTCCCAAAGCAACACTTTGCTGATAAATTGAGTGTGCTCCGCACTGAATTCACATGGTGCTTTAGTAACTTTGAAGCGCATAATATTAATTTCGAGCTGCTTCACAAACCATTTACCATCAATGTGGAAACTGCACCTGTACAGATTCAGATGGAGCTGAGAGAACTGTAGTGTAATGGGACATTAAAAGCAAAGTACAACTCTGTGGGTCACGCACAGTTCACTCGTTTCATACCTGAAGCAAAGCCCTAGCTCCGTTTACATGCAGCTCGGACACTGTCTTTGTTTGGAAGCTCATGTCTGTGCAAGCAGCTGTTCTCTGAGATGAAGATGAATAAAACATCACATAGGAGTCGTCTCACAGATGAACACCTGCAATCCATCCTGAGAGTCTCAACAACACAGAACCTTGCCTCAAACATCAATGAACTCGTTGCCAAGAAAAGATGCCAAGTATGTATCTTGGACAAAATTGCATAAAGAAAATTTGAAAGTTTTGATTTATCATTTTAATTTTCACTAAAACACAAATTTTTGAATTATATTTTCTTTTTTTTTTTTTGCAACATGTTCTTATTTTAAATTTTTATAATTTTGACAGGAGATATTTCTATGCAGAGCGAAATATTTTAAGTAGTTTAAGTTAAAGTTAATTTATTTTTGGAATGAAATTATATACCATCTGTTTTAAGACATGTTCAAAAAGTTTTAGTATGTTCAATAAATGTTTATCCTGTTCGGCCCACGACCTAAAGCGTGCTTTGAGTTTTGGCCCCCTGTGTGATTGAGTTTGACACCCTTGATGTAGAGGCTGAAACAAGGGCACAGAATAGATAGAATAGCTGATCAAAATAGACAGAGGCTCTTTTATACAGCATTGGATTGGAGGAAGCAACAGTAACATAACTATACAGTCGCCGCTGGCCTCCGTGCCGGTGGCACATAAAAAGCACCATCCAATTGTGGCCGTTGCCAGCCTCGTTTGGCACCTGTGGCACGTAAAAAGCACCCACTACACTCACGCAGTGGTTAGCGTTAGGAAGGGTATCCATGTGTAGAAACACTGCCAGAACAGACTGGGCCTAGTGCAGCCTCCTGGCTTCCCAGACCCCAGTTGAACTGTCCAACCCATGCAAGCATGGAAAGCAGACGTTAAACGATGATGATGATGAATACACACCAGATCCTCACTATCACATGGCATGCCACTGCACAACAAGTCTTCACTACAACATGCCACCACACAACTTGTGCAGGACAGTACATGCAACTCACATGACCTTGAGAAAGAAAGTATACAGTCTTTTCTCAAACCAGAATGCTGGACTTGTGGTTTTGTATTTGAATAATTTCTCCAATTTGCCACAAGTTTGCTGAAGCCCAACTAACACAACACAATAAAATGTACTTTTTGAACATTGTGTGTGTGTGTGTGTGTATAAGTGCATAGATATAAAAATGCATATAGATAGGCATCACATTCAGTTCACTGTTGAGTGATTTCATGTGGAACATCAAGCTGTGAGAACATTTGGTTTTCAACAATACATGCTGCAAGTGATTGATTTTAGCACAAACAGCCACCAAGCTGAGGGAAGAGATCAGATTGACAACTAGGAGCACAGAAGGAAGAAACAACTACTACAACAACAGCTATAGGATTGTGAGAGATAAGCTAATCATAAAACATTGCATTTTGTGTTCATTTGTCCCTTATAGTCCTCTACAGTTGAACAGGTGCTGTAATCTGTTTGTTCTTGGTCACCCCAGCTTCAAGTAACACTGTCAAAGTTTTTATATCAGTTATACTCAACCATTTTTTACCTCTGGGCTCATTTTGATTCCCGTTTTACTCAGGTGGACCCCCATAGCCACTCAAAGTTTTTTTAAAAAACCTTATTGTATATTTACAATTAAATTTTAGGAATTGTATAAAAAGAATTGTACAAATATTTTTGTGTGTTATAGAAGTATAACCAAAATTTATTGCAGATAAATTTTAACAAACTCTTATATGGAATTCTATGGGTCATGTACAGCCTAGTTGAAAGCTACTGCTCTCTATTGTCACTCAACCTTTTATAAAAAGCAGTCAAATATCACAGCTCATATGAGGTCTAATAAGACTGAAACATGCACAGAGTTGTCATTCATATTTCCTGAAAGGGTTAAAATAACACAAGTCATTAGGCTAATATTGTCCTTTCTTCGTTTAATAATCATTTCAACTGCAATGTCCCACATAGAAGTCAACAAACTATTTGTCAGTTAACATATTACATTGTGTGTGTGTGTGTGTTAACACTGAGTTTAAAGGCCAAGATATCCAAGTGAAAGGAACCAGTAGAAGACCAAAGATGACATGGAAAGAATGAGAGGTATGATCTTAGGAGAATGGATCTTATGAAGGATATGGCAAGAGAGTGCAAGAAATAACATGCTAAAGACCTGTCCAATTCATGAAAGCATGGAAAAACAGATGTAAAATGACGATTATGGTACATTAACTAGTTCTGACAGTGCTGAGTTGTCATCTACCCTGTGGTACCTATGAACAGCTAGATGCACTTACTCATTGAGAATTAACTGCTTTAGTCATGATCTACTGATTGCCCAGTTATTATACAATAATGTCCTTGTTAACTCAACCAGTCATAATAATTCCATATATATAGGCACAGGTGTGGCCACGTGGTAAGAAGCTTGCTTCCCAACCACATGGTTCTGGGTTCAGTCCTACTGCATGGCACCATGGGCAAGTGTCTTCTACTATAGCCTCGGGCTGACCAAAGCCTTGTGAGTGGATTTGGTTGGCAGAAACTGAAAGAAGCCCATTGTGTGTGTGTGTGTGTGTGTGTGTGTTTGTGTTTGTGTCTTTGTTTATCCCCCCACCAACCATTGCTTGACAACTGATGTTGGTGTGTCTACATCCCCATACCTTAGTTGTTCACCAAAAGTGCTGATAGAATAAGTACTACGTTTACAAAGAGTAAGTCTTGGCAGTGCTCCAGCAAGGCCGCAGCCAAATGTATGGTGTGTGTGCGTTAATTTTTTTTTGTATAAAATTCCTAATAATATTTAATTATAAAAATAGGATTTTCTTTTTCTTTTCTTTAACATGGAGGTCCAGTAGAGTAAAATGGGCATGAAAGGGATCCACAAACAATAAATGGTTGAGAACTGCTGGTCTACAGCAAGAATTCTTCTCCATCACAAAATACAATGAATGGCTTTCTTTTAGATTTGGATATGCCTCAAGCTTATTTGAACTGGTAATAAGTTTAAATTTATCTTTATATATAATGTTGTGAAATCTCATCAACTAATCTCTTCCTCGATATATCTAAAAATCTGGCCTTGTGCTCAGGTTTAAAATAACTGCCACAACTACCATCATCATCATCAGCAGCAGTATTTCTTTCCATGGGCCACTACAATCCACTGGGCTGGCCTTTGCTTCCTGTTTCCATAGCATCAATCAAAAGAGGAACCAAACCTCTACAATGATTAGGACACTAATCTACACCATCATCATCATTTAACGTCCGTTGTCCATGCTGGCATGGGTTGGACAGTTTGACCAGGGCTGGCAAGCTGGAAGGCTGCACCAGACTCCAGTCTGATTTGGCATGGTTTCTACAGCTGGATGCCCTTCCTAATGTCAACCACTCCAAGAGTGTAATGGGTGCTTTTGCATGCCACCGGCACAGATGCCATTTGTGTGACACCAGTACCTGCCATGACTACAATTTTGCTTGGCTTGATGGGTCTTCTTCTCGAGCACGACAAAATGCCAAAGGTCTCGGTCATTGCCTCCATGAGACCCAACACCCGAAAGGAGCTCAGCCACTGTGCCTCTGTGAGGCCCAATACTCAAAAGGTGCTTTTTACGGGACACCAGCACAGGTGCCAGTTACATGTCACCAGCATAGGTCATGATTACGATTTCAGAAGATAATATTTCCAATGCAAGGAAAGACTCAGCATTACAAGTCAACAGAGCACCAAACATTGATACAATGCCACCACTGTTTAATCTGGTCAATTACAGCATGCTGCACAATCACTACCTGCTGTATTCTCTGGCATTGTATAAACATTTAAATATTCAAGCATCATCACAATCTCTCCAGGTCTGGCTGGATTTCACATGAAACTTTTGGTCTTCCTCTTTCCTTTACTTTATTTCAGTCATTTGACTGCAGCCATGCTGGAGCACCGCCTTTAGTCGAACAAATCGACCCCAAGACTTCTTCTTTGTAAGCCTAGTACTTAGTCTACTGGGCTCTTTTGCTGAACCACTAAGTTACAGGGACATAAACACACCAGCATCGGTTGTCAAGTGATAATGGAGGGAAAAAAAACACACACAAACATATACACATACATATATATAATATATACATATATATATATATATATGTATATATATATATATATATATATATATATATATATATATATATATATATGTATGTATGTGTATATATGATGGGCTTCTTTCAGTTTCCATCTACCAAATCCACTCACAAGGCTTTGGTCGACCTAAAGCTATAGTAGAAGACACTTCTCAAGGTGCCATGCAGTGGGACTGAACCTGGAACCATGTGGTTGATAAGCAAGCTACTTACCACACAGCCACTCCTATGCCTAAGTCATGTTGGCAGATGAGTCAACCAAGCTTTTTTGAGTGCAAATTTTGGCCAGAATAATTTAACCTGTATGCTGGAACATGCAGTATTAAATAACTCCAGGCAATGAGGGAGCATACATGTTTGTCTAACTGATAAGAAATAACAGCCAAATCGCCCTTAATCCCAGACATATGTCATAAATGACTCTGTAAGGCAGATAACGGTGATAACTGTGAAGTCAATTATGAATAATTTATGAGATAACGGACAACAGATATTTTGTGTTTACCTACACATTTAGCAATTGTTATATTTAGCAATTATAATATTTGTTCCCACCACCAACACCATCATTCTACTTAAATATTGATAATAACAAGTGGAGTAAATAAGAGTGATTAACATACTCTCAAGAGTATATTAAATAAGAGTGAATAACAGTATTTTATCTAAGAGTGGTTTGAAGTATTCCAATTATTGTCAAGTAGAATATTTGTGCTGGATTAAAAGGGTCAGTTTAACTGCCAAAGGGTTAAGGTTGTTACAATACAGTGGTTTACCATTTTTGATCATATTCATTCTATAGAAGAAAGCAAGAATTACTTTGCCTTTATACCATAATTTTTAATGCATTTAGAAGCTAAACTCATGGCATGTCACACATTAGTCCCCATACAAAAGATGACAGACACCAGAATTTTAATTAATTAATTACAACTGAATTACATGTTGAATTTCTTGTATTGATTCGCATTTTTATAATAGGAAATAATTTACTTTATATCTCTCTTGAGTGTTTCAGTTATCAGAACTGCAGCCATGAAGGGGCACCATGTTGCAGAGTTTTTAGTCGAACAAATTGACCCCAGCAATTTTTTTTTTAAGCCCAGTACTTAATCTGTCAGTCTCTTTTGCTGAAATGCTAAGTTATGGGGACATAAATAAACTAACACTGGTTGTCAAGCAGTAGTGGAAGACAAACACACACATGACAGGCTTCTTTCAGTTTCTGTCAACCAAATCCACTTACAAGGCTTTGGTTGACCCAACGCTATAGTGGAAGACACTTATCCAAGGTGCCACACAATGGGACTGAACCTAGAACCATGTGGTTGGGAAGCAAACCTCTTACCACACAGCCATGCCTTAATAATATTCATAGTTTTAACTTGGCCATCTCTGTCTATTTTACCCATTAAGAGAGCTCATTACACACAAAAAGTAAGTACTGGGTTTCTTCAATTAAACCCTTCAAGCAGGGTTGTGGAGTCGGAGTTGGAAACAATTAATGGGTAGCTGGAGTCAGAGTCAGTAAAACTATACCGACTCCGATTCCAACTCACAATGTCTTTATTCTTTAATATAAACCCATTATAACCTATAGACCTACTCAAAGTACAAGCGTAAGCATATGCTTTATGAGATATGTAGACCACAATCACTTAATTACATAAAGAGGAGTCAAAGTAGGAGTCAGAAGCGGAGTCGGAGGTGGCAATAGTACAGGAGTTGGAGTCAAAGTTTTTTGTCTCCACTGGACAGCTCTGCCTTCATGGCAGTGCCCCAGCATGGCCAAATTCCAATGACTGAAACAAACAAAAGAGAATAACTACCATTTGTTTTTAAATGTAAAATAAGCAAGAACTTAGTGAACAATGTTGTCCTAGATACACTATGCCGACATCTTTTTAAAGTACTGAACAACTTTGTGGCAGGTGGACTTTGTTGCTGTGGCCTGGGTTGGAACCCGGCCGTATTAATAATAACCTCTCTACTTATCACATTTCAAGAGAGACTCTGATGCCATGCCATTGCAGATGAATTAACCCCATGAACAACAACAGTATTTGACCATATCAACAGCGGCACTTTTTGAGGACAAGAGAATCATTGAAGGGAATCAATCCAGTTGTATAAGTCAGGAGCTGACATAAAATTCAAAGGGCAAATGCAAAGGATCAGTAAAGGCAAAAATAGTCACATACTGACAGCTGGCATAAGTTTACCATTCTCTTTTGCTATTTGCAGGAGGACAGCAAAATTATGCCAATGAACACATGGCCAATGCAGATCTTTGTGGCCACATGGATCTCTAGCCTAGAGTAAAGCAAGCTCTGTAGATATGGAAATGCATTACAGATATGGTTGAGAATATCCATCTCATCTTTTCCCTAAGGAACATAGTGTGAGGTGCTACGATTAACTACTGCCAGAATCCCAAAGCTGAGTAAGACATGTGCCCTTTCAGAGGATAAGATGCAATCTTTGTCTTGGCTACATTGACCATCATGCCAATATGTAATGAATTCATGACTGAGACATTCGATGGCTGACTGGACAGGCACATAACTGCTACCAATTTGAAGACATCAGTCTAGTGAAAGTCAATGACAGTGAAATATTGTCCCACAGGGACACTCCAGAAATCCACCACAGTACACAAAGCAATGATATAGTTAAACAATTTTAACACAGACACCTGAGCAAATTTCAAAGGAGTCAAATACTATTGTTTGTATTGAGCTGTAATAATTTTGAGACTCAGCAGCTTCAGAGGTAATCCATCTATGATCATGATATCTCAGAATGCACTGCAATCAACAGCATCAAAAGCTGATATGAATTCCACAAAGCAAATGATGGCTTGTTGCTGGTGACTCCAAATCTGTGAGGTTTTTATCAGGGCTGAGGCAACACAGAATAAATTCTCTCTTTGAGAAGAGTTTCAAAATGTTCACTTACCAATGCAGACACCAGCAAAGACAAATACCAACACAGATACTAACAGATATCAATACTAAATTAGAGAGAGGTTTCAACACAGACACTGGCACAGACAGATATTGCTGCAGATACAGCATAGAGAGATATCGATAATTACATATATCAAAGAAGACATACAGCATATGTATTCAATAAACTATTAACAACAATATGTCTAAGGCCCCCTGAAGACATTAGTGATAGGAGCAAGATAAAGAAGACACTGACTCTTGTAGTATTCAACAGAGCAAAATGGTAGGAAACAAGGAAATGAAAAGCAAAGTCAAGTATTGTGTTGTACATGCACTCTCATACACAAACAATACACATGAATTACAGAAGAGTATTTAATTAGAATAAGTTAATTGGGTAATTACATACTTTGGACACTGATAAAGATATATATATATATATATATATATATATATATATATATATATATATATATATATTCAGTTAGTAGAACGGGTTCGTTTAAAACCAGTGAAGGCACAATTAAAATAAAGGACATCATAACCATCACCATCATATTTAATACACTGTATCTTCACAAACATACATAATTGAAGAAGACACACATAGAGTGAGGATAAAGGTCACATTTCTGTACAAATTGAACCAATCAAGATACATTAGATAACTAAACAACCAATGAAATACATAATAAAGACAAAAGCGAGAAAGATTACGTGAAAACTTCAGAAATCTAGAATCCAATAATGCAAATTGTAAAAGCCTGATGACAAAAGGGTAATAAAACTGTGAGAGCCTTTTGGAATCAGTAACAGTGAAAAGGCTAAAGAGAACTGGTGAGTGTGTATCGAATATGTATCAGTGGTGTGATGTTGTGCAGCTGTGAAGTTAGAGGACTTGTAGTGGCTGAAGAGAGTGTATGGTGTATGTGTTGGTGATGTGAGTTTGTCATACAGCATTGTATGACAACTCAAACCCTATTGTCCTAAAAAGTGAAACCTACATTATATATACATAAGAACACAGGGTGTTCATAATTCTTTTCTACTCTAGGCACAAGGCCCGAAACTTTTTTGGAGAGGGGGCTAGTCAATTAGATTGATCCCAGTATGCAACTGGTACTTAATTTATCAACTCCCAAAAGGATAAAAGGCAAAGTTGACCTTGGCAGAATTTGAACTCAGAACGTAAAGACAGACGAATACCGCTCAGAATTTTGCCTGGTGTGCTAACATTTCTGCCAGCTCACTGCCTTACAGAGTGTTCATAATTGAAACACCTTTAATCAGAGGTGTGATGCATCAAAGCTGACCTGAAGATAAACAAGTATCACAACATTGTCACATTTGTCTCATCAGATCACATGTCAAAACCATTTAACCATTGTATGTTGGTCTATTCTTACAAATGTGACAAAAAGATGAGTATGAGGGGAGGTGGGGGGCTCATTAAAAAATATTGTTCCTACATTAATAATTAGCAGCAGGAGAAAGAATAATTAAGCTAACAAAGTACAATTAATACATGTAATACAGCTCAAAGACCTTAACAAAATACATATAATATGACACCAGTTCAAAATACAGCAAGTGTTTTAATTAACCCTTTCGTTACCAACCCAGCTGAAACCTGCTCTGGCTCTGTAGTACAAATGTTTTCTTTTCATAAGTTTTGAATTAAAATCTTCCACCAAACCTTAGTCACAATTTATGTTCCTAACACTAGCTGAATGATAACTAAGTCATTATACTAAATTCTTTGTTATATTTAAAGTAATTGAAAGAAACACAGAGGATCTCAAAATAAATAAGGGTTAATGTTAGTGGAAAGTAATGATTGTAATGGGTGTGGTGGTGTAGAGACCCGGGTCAGCCCTAATTAAGCAGATCTATCTTCCAACCATGACCATCCCATCTTTATTCAAATATACCTTTGGCTCCAATACATCAACACCATCTATTTTCTTTCTCTTGATTGTGCAATGCCCCAAGGTGACTGAGCTCTGGGCTTATATTGAACACCTGCTGTCGCATTCAAGAAGAGTACAACTGTCGAGCGAATCTGTAATTAAGATCGTTCCACTGACCTCCCTGAATAGGGAGGAGTGAGCCTGTTTTCTCTCGGTAGTTGCTGTTGCGAAATAGGTAGTATGGGAGACAAGAGTGAAAGGAATTGCAACAGGCATGTTCATCTCCAGTCTCAAGCTAATCGACTTTTTCATTTTCCACATGAAATGGAAAATAAGGCTGGAGAAGAAATGCCTGTTGCAAAGTGTGTTTCGTAAAAGATGGAAGTATATAGCAAGTATGTTGCAAGTGGAAGAACCTATTTAAACGAGAATATAAAAAGGAGAAAGCAAAGTCTTTCGTGTGAGTATGTGGTTTGTGGGGTCGACTACGTCCTCTGCATCATTTTTTGTAAATCACTCATTCTCATTTAATTGTATATATTTTAATTGTTTGTTTATTCATACGTTTTGTCTCATTCGATACCCTAACCCCTATGTTTGTTTTGTCTGTCCTCGTATCGTCCCCTCTTTTTCTCAACCTCATGGTTAATAAAGAAATTGACTATCTCACTATCCTTCTCTAACTCTCTCTCTCTCTTCTTCTCCTTCCCCATCCCACTGGAGTAGCCAAGTATCCCCTCTTACCTTGGGCCCTTTATTTTACTCTAACCTCTCACCTGGATGGCAGCTACTTCTCTCTCTCAGCTGAGAGGTCACTGCCTTGCAAGCTACTTGGTGACCACAATGGTGCCACGTAAAAGACACCAAGTCCACTCTGTAAAGTGGTTGGCATTAGGAAGGGCATCCAGCCACAGAAACCTTACCAAGCCAGACTCATGGAACCCGGTGCAACCCTTTGGCTTGACAGCTCCTGTCAAACCGTCCAAACCATCCCAGCATGGAAAATGGGTGTTAAATTACATAGATGATGATAATGGGCATTTCCTTTTGCTGAAGATGCTAAAATATGAGTTGCAGGAGATCTGGCTGCATGGGCTTTTTGCAGGGGTGGAACTGATAAAAACAATTGTAGTGATTGTGCAAATGACCTCAGTAGTGGTGATGGTGATGGTGGTGGTTGTAATTATATCAATAGTATACATTGGCTTCAAATATAGGCACAAGTCCAGGATTTGGGGATAGAGAATAAGTCAATTACATTGAAACCCCCAACCCACCCAGTGCTCAACTAGTGCTTATTTTATTGACTCCCAAAAGAATGAAAGGCAAAGTTGACCTTGGTGGAATTTGAACTCAGAACATGAAGATGGACGAGATGCCTCAAAGCATTTTGCATGGCACACTAACGACCTTGCCAGCTCACCTTCACTGATATTTGCCTCAAGTTTGAATAGAAGGCCAGCAATTTCGGTGCTGAGGGAAGGTCGATTAAATCAACCCCAGTTTTCAGCTGGTACTTATTCTATTGATCCTGCAAAAGGAGGGAAGGCAAAGTCGACCTTGGCAGAATTTGAACTCAGAAAGTAAAGATAAGCGCAGGAGTGGTGGTAAGTAGCTTGCTTATCAACCACATGGTTCCAGGTTCAGTCCCACTGTGTGGCACCTTGGGCAAGTGTCTTCTACTATAGCCTTGGGCCAACCAAAGCCTTGTGAGTGGATTTTGTAGACGGAAACTGAAAGAAGCCCATCGTGTGCATGTGTGTGTCTGTGTTTGTTCCCCCACTATCGATTGACAACCAACATTGGTGTTTACGTACCCGTAACTTAGTGGTTCGGCAAAAGATACCGATGGAATAAGTACTAGGCTTACAAAGAATAAGAACTGGGGTCGATTTGTTCGACTAAAGGTGGTGCTCCAGCATGGCCACAGTCAAATGAGTGAAACAAATAAAAAGAATGGAAGAAACGCCTCTAAGGATTTTGCTCAGCGTGCTAACAACTCTGTCAGCTTGCCACCTCAAATGGTATCAATGGTAATATTGATTGTGGCTTTGGTGATGACAGTGGTTAAAATGCTAATGGTTATTAGTGATGAGAGCAGTATTAGTGACAGGTGTATTTGTGGGGAAAGAAGCAGGGATGTGGATCAAGGAAGAAGAGGTAGTCGTAATATGGTACTAATTCATGTAGAAGTAACAGCAACAACAACAGTGGCTGTATAGCATGGTGTCACTGAATCATGCTGTACCACATTACAAACAGCAGCAGCAGCAGCGGTGGCGGCGGTGGTTGTGGTGGTGATGGTGGTGGTGATGGTGATGGTGGTGATGATGGTCGTGGTGGTGGTGGTAGTGGTGGTGATGGTGGTGATGGTGAGAGTGGAGTATCATCTGACTCTGGTGAGAACTCTTACTCCTCTCACCTTCTTTGAAATGCAATGATAACATCCGATGTTACCCCCTCTCCCCTACCACTACACTGCTCATCAAGAGGAGGAAGAGGAGATGATGCACGGCAGCTGATGAGGATCACTGAAGATGCCAGGAGTTTCACTACAATATTATTACAGCTTACAAACTCTGCTATTTTCACAATATGATTCACACTGACACCATCACCTGCACGTCCACATTTAGGGCAAAGACGGGGTTTCTATGTGATCGATCCAAATGCTAAAAATAGTAGCGAAATCTCATTAAAATCACACCACACTGAATAAAAAAGGTGATAAATATACATTGGAGAATGTAATACTAGATGTACAAAAAAAAAGACAATAATCGTGGCTAGAACATTTTTGATCATAGGTGGGATTGATCGCAGATGACCTGGAGTTAAACAACAAGAATGATGGTAATAAAAGGAAGTATGGTTTCTTATGCAAATGTTATCGGTACTACTAGCGAACAGTGGACCCGGAGCGCGCATCCGCGATAGCTAGTCGTAAGTAGTCGATCCTACAACGACTACCTAGCAAAGTAAGTAAAACACAAAATAAATAACTTTTTTTACACAAAGTAAATAATTTTTGTTAAACAAAGTAAATAACACACAAAAACACAAAGTAAGGATCGACTAGTCATGACTAGCTATCGCGGATGCGCGACTACGCGAGAGCGCGCACCGGGACCGCTATTCGCTAGTAGTACCATGTTATCCTTGAAAAGGGAGCTGCATGGTTAGTCAATCAGAAAACTAGGATTTGTGTGGGTACCGGTTGCGTTTGTAATGAATGAAAAGTAGAAACCGTCCCTGATGATATACGAAGTAAAAACCAGGTGAGACAGAAGGGGACGAGCTCCTCAAAGAGAGGGGTTCGTACGCGCGCACACGCACATTCACACACTACAAACACGAGATGCATTACTTAATTACGAATATATTAGAGAGACACTAAGAGCGAAGAGAGAGAGAGAGAGATAGGATTATTTGCACAAATAAGAAAAAGGATTAGGATAATGGACAGTTATGACGATGTCGTCTGCGATTATAACAAAAACAAACAAACAAGAATAATAATAATCCTCATAAATTCCACTAAAGTCGGTTCTTCGTACAATCGCACGGTTAGCCTTTGTATCCCTCCCACCCCCAACTTCGCGTTTCCCTTCTCCTCCTCCTATAACTACTCCTCTTGCTTCTTTGGTAGACGTTTGTTTGAATGAAAAGCTATCACATGAATGAATGAATGAATGAATGAACAAAAAACGAACGTAGTTGGCACTAGTAAAAGTAGCAAAAGGCAAAAATGGTGAACTTCATTTATAGCAGTCGTAGTATTATATAGTCTGTTGTAGAGTAATAGTGGAGGGGCCATACGAGGCGGAGTGGATGCTGCAGCGAGCGACGCTGGCCGTTCTCCACGGTAATACCATCGCAGTCATTACCACGGGTCGCGGATGAGCACGCCATTTGTGCTGGGGTGTGTGGTCCATGGCCCCTCTCCTTCCATCTTCTGTTGATTGCTCCCCACCCTTTTCCCCCCTTTTCTGTTTCTTTGTATTTGAATGATACAGAAATTTAAAATGTGGTTTACTGTATAATAGGCTATGGAAATAAAACATTTGTCTCAAACTCTGGTGGAAAGGAAGAGAAGAAGAAGAAGTTATGATCATTGGAAAACATGGGACACAGTCATTGCTGCTGTCACACAATCATCTCACCGTCGCAATATACAAATCCCAACACTTCCATTCCCCTCTAACCATCTGCCTTCCCCCACCACCACACTCACTGCCGTTCTTCATCACCATCATCTACATCCTACCTAGTGTTTCCTCCACATCTCAGACACACACCACCACCACTACACTCCACCCTGACACACTATGTTCACCACTATCAATCCCCCCCCGCAACAAGGCACATAGGGTGGGGGAAACGGGGGCAAAACAGACAAAAAGTACATCGCCCCCACACACCTCTTTCCTTGTTACACATGACAAAATCTCCATCTTAAATAATATATACACAACACGTACTTTATTGAATAACAACCACATATATATATACACACACACATACTCGCGTGCTATATAATTGCGCTATGTGTCTCAATATAGTTTTCAGCCATTGTATCATATATATATATATATATATATATCACATACATACACTAAGTATATGGAGGAGGAGACAGATACACAGCTATCCATTGACTGACTCATCCCAGCTGTATTTCGCTTAAACTACAACCACACGATTCATGTAGTCATCATGTATACATGGGTTTTGTGAGTGTGTTTGTGTGTGCGCGTATACGACAGAGCTTGAGTGTGTGTGCTCATAAATAAGTGAGGGTTGTCACTCACTGACGGATAATTCTTGTCATGAAAAGTCGAACTATACGACCTTCTCAGGCATGGAACGACGAAGGAACATCTTATACACAAATGCATTAAGAAAAAAAATCAGTCAGAATAACGCACCATGATCGTAAAATTGTTCGTTTAATGCCCAAACAGAAAAGAAAATGCCTAACGTTTCGGACGTGGGTCCTTCATCAAAACGAAAAGGAAAGAGGGAAGAAATATTAAAAAATTAAAATTAAGAGGGTGGAGAAAGAGGAAATGTATTTAGCAAGGTGAGCGATAGCTGCTTCATAAAGTGAGTGAATGTATGTATCATTGGTGGATGGATGTCTATGTGGGTGGGCATGGTGCATATGTGCATATCTTGATGTGCAAATATACATTGTTTTAGCTTGTCAGTGGATGTATATGTGTATGTGGGTGATGTGTGCGATTATCTGTGTTGGGTATATGTGTACAGTTTAAGTGTATTTGCACAGTATGGGTGGCTATGTGTATGTGTGGGTGCAGGGTCTGTATATGCATGAGAGAGAGAGAGCATGTGTACATTTGCATCGGAATGATATGGATGTTATGCACACAAGTTGGAATATTTTGGGAACCATCATCATGCATTTATACTGCACTGTACATGTGCAATTTAAAATGCATTTCTTGTTTGTACATGGACTGTGAGTGTCCAAGTATTCACAGATGTGAGAAAATTTTTGCTCTACAAGGGAGGAGAAACAAAAACAACAAAAAGTAAGAATGGGTGCAGCTGTGGCTGTGTGGTAAGAAGCTTGCTTCCTAACCATATGGTTCCAGGTTCAGTCACACTGTGTGGCACCTTAGTGTCTTCTACCAAAGTCATGTGACTGGATTTAGCAGATGAAAACTGAAAGAAGCCCGCTGTGTGTGTGTGTGTGTGTTTGTCCCCCACCATCACTTGACAACTGGCATTAGTGTGTTTACATCACCATGACTTAGTGATTCAGCAACAGAGATCGATAAAGTGCCAGGGTTGATTCATTTGATTAAAATTCTCCAAAGCGGGGCCACAGTCTAATGACTGAAATGAGCAAAAGATAAAAGGAAGGAAACAGATGATGCAGGGGCACTGGAATCTGGAGGAGGACAAAAAGTGGTTTGATTGTAATTGTGGAATGAGTATCCAAGGGCCACAATGGCTGAGCAGAAGAGGGAGTGCTTGTGTATGAAAGTGGACAATGGAGGGCACTGTTTAGTATAGGCAGCTATGCAGTTGTATATATTTGTGTTGTGTGAACTCTTCAGCATTCAGTTAACTCCTCCATCAAATGTAATCCTTGTTTATTCACATCGTTTGGAATTAATCACACGTTATCTTATAGCTTAGGTGCAGATGTGGCTGTGTGGTAAGAAGCTTGCTTCCCAACTACATGGTTCCAGGTTCAGTCCCGCTGCGTGGCACCTTGGGCAAGTGTCTTCTACTATAGCTTCGGGCCAACCAAAGCCTTGTGAGTGGATTTGGTAGGGGGAAACTGAAGAAAGCCCATCATGTGTGTGCGTCTGTGTTTGTCCCCCCAACATCACTTGACAACCAATGTTGCTGGGTTTTACATCCCCGTAACTTAGCGGTTCAGCAAAAGAGACCGATAGAATAAGCACTACGCTTACAAAGAATAAGTCCTAGAGTCGAATTGTTCAATAAAAGGCGATGCTCCAGCATGGCTGTAGTCAAATGAGTGAAACAAATAAAAGAATAATTCCAATGATGTGATTGCATATTTTTAGAATGACATTGTAGGATAAGTATGAGAGGCCAAATCTGGTCAGTCTGAACTTAAAACAGGCTGAAGACTTAAGCATTGCCCTTCTTCTATCAGGTTCTCTTTTGCCAAACCATCAAGTTACAGAAAGACCAGAAATTTCGTGTGAAATGCATCAGGATTTGGAAAGATAGTGAAGATGTGCTGAATGCTTACACAACAGGTTTATACTATGTATGGTACAAAGAAAAGAAATTACATTTGACAAAAAGTGGGAAATGAAGAGCTGACTAAAAGCTTTATGTAGACCACTGTATATATCAACATCATAATCATTTAATACCCATGTTGGCATGGGTTGGGCGGTTTGACAGGATTCGACAGGTCTGGTCAAGGGCTGCATTGAGCTCCAATGTCTGCCTTGGGATGGTTTCTACAGCGAGGTGCTCATACATATGTATCATTTATTTGGTTAACATTGTGTTTTTCAAGCTAGTATGGATTTGATGAGGACTTATTTGAGTCAGTAGTTTAGCTGTTTTATTTCAGTGGTCTTTTGGAAGTGCAGTGCAAGCACTCTTAATGAGAACATGGAATGTAAACATCACTTCACCATTTTGTTCAAATGGTGACAAGTAAAGTTGTTGAATGTCAACATCTACAAACATATGTACATATACATGCATATGTGTGTGTGTGTGTGTATACAAAATATTGGGGTTTAGTTCACAGGTGGTCTAAATGACTAGGTACACTGGGCTCCAAGGTTATAGCGGAGATGGTAGTTATGGAGCCATTGTATATTTCTGATATAGCGGATATGTAATTGGTAAAGAGGACAACAAACATTAAGACAAGACAGAAAATCCCGTACTCTGGGATATCCCAGAAACAGCTGTAAGACTTCAAATTTTCCCAATTTTGACTTGAGATGTTTGTTTTGCCTTAATGTTTAGTGTCCTTAATTTCATATATATATAATAATAATAATAATATAATAATAATAATAATAATGGTATTTTTATATATGTTTAATGCTTATGGCGATCACCATGCAATGACTAAGGAAAATAGTTTAATAAAGGGGCATATAAGCCCTAAACAGGAAAGCCTTCTTTTTTCTGTCGAGGGCTTATATGCCCCTTTATTAGACTATTTTCCTTAGTCATTGCAGGGTGATCGCCATAAGCTTTAAGCTTATATAAAAATACCATTATTATTATTATTTACAGGATTGTAAATCACAGGACCATAATAAAAAGCCATTCGCACCAAAAGCATATGTTTATACATATACACATATGTATGTATGTATGTATAAGAGACTGGAAAGAAAATCATTCTACATTTTTGACATGACCACTTTGAGGGTACTTTCCCAATATTTACAGTAACTTTATATCATAGTGGTTGAATATATATAGATTTTACTCTTTTAAATTGAGTTTAGACCAGATCCCTATCAGACACTGCAAGCTGTATGAATTCTAAAGGGCTCTTCAGCAATGGAAGCAGTCAAAAATATTTGTTTTATCCATGGAAATGAAGCTTTAAGTGTTCAGACATGCCAATGATTGCTTGGCCAGTTTCACTCAAGAAATTTTTCTATCAGATTCCCCTTGGACTGGATGACAAAATTCTGTGAATATTGAACTTCTGAAAACCATAGTTGAGGAAAATCAAAACTAAAGTGCATGAGAATTAGTAAAACCATTCAAGTTGCACTTCAATCATAAGATACTATCACATATTAGGAAAACCGTCTAAACATGGGGACTCTCACTGTTTGACTGTTTTTCATCTTAATCAAAGATTATCAATGAAGAGTAGATTTATTACTGAACCTTTCCTAGATAGAACAATCACAAATGATGAAAAGTGGTTTCTTTATAATCATATTCAACAGAACCTGACAATGGTTAGCACTGAATGAAAAAGGACACTCCATCCCCAAACCAGGACAACACCCCAAAATAGTTATGTCTGGTGTTTTGGTGAGATATGAAGGGTGTCGTGTATCACAGAGTCTTAAACCTAAACAAAGCAGTAAATATGGAGGAGTATTGTTGCTAACTGGAAACATTGCACCAAAATTTGAAGAAAAAGAATCCATTATTAGCCAATCAAAAACAAAAAGGTGTTGCTTTTGCATGATAATACAAGACCACATATTGCACAAACCACTTTGGTAAAGCATACGGCGCTGAATATGGATGGTTTGCCTGATCTTCCTTATTCTCCAGACCTTGTTCCATCTGGCTATCTTCTTTTCAGATCATTGTTTTAGAGGGAAAACAGTTTATAAGTTGTGGAGAGGTTAATAATGCTGTTGAGTGTTTCTTTGATACAGAACCTGAAAAAATTTATGCTTGGGGAATCAACAATTTGCCAGTGAAGAATTTGTTTCTCTTCACATCTGGAAATGTAACAGGACATTCTTTCCAAATATACATACACACACAGGGTCATATATACATAGAAAAATCATCAGGTGCAGCCACAGCTGTTAAGCTTATTTTGGACCATATGGTTTCAGGTTCGGTCCAACTGTGCGGTACCTTGGACATGTTGGCCAATAAAAGCCTTCAGAGTGAAAAAGAAACCCAACTATGTCATTATCAACATCACTTAATATTCGTTTTCATACTGGAATGGGTTGGACAGTTTGACAAGAGCTGACAAGGCTGGAGGACCATACCAAGCTCTGTGGTCTGTTTTTGGCATGGTTTCCATAGCTGGGTTCCTTTCCTAATGCCAACCACTTTACAGTGTACTGGGTACTTTTTGTGTGGCCCCAGCATCAGTAGGGTCACCAAGTAATTTGCAAGACAAAGATCCCCTCGAATGGTGTGAGGAGTAGTACTGAGGGAAGTGGCTTTAAAAAGAATTATAGAGGAGTATAGAGAGGTGTCTTTCTGTAGGAGAGAGGTGTGAGTGTGTGTGTGTGTGTGTGTATATATATATATACACACAGGGTGGCCCAAAAGTAGCTTTACAGTTATCATGTAGGCACTTTAAATTTCTTTTTTAAAACATTTCATTAAATTTAAATTTCTATCTTAGAAACTAAAACTGGAACTTGACAAAATTAACTAAATTAGCATAGAATAATGGTTTCATATTTTTTTTATAATTAAGATCTAAGCTGTTAATATATGATTGCGAAAGAAATAGTTGAATAACTGTAAACCTACTTTTGGGCCATCCTGTATGTGTGTGTGCATATATATATATGTATATATAAAGAGACAGAGAGAGAGAGAGAAAGAGAGGGCCCTCTTGTCTTGGCAGCGTGCAATGGTGGTAAAAAAAGTGTTGTTGTTCACTTCCATTCTTTCATAAAAAACATATCTGAGCATGAGAAATATTACCATGCCTACGAAACAGGTATGGGTTAGCAACAGGAAAGGCATCTGGCTGTAGGAAATCTGCCTCAACCAATTCCATCTGACCCATTGCAAGCATGTAAAAGTGAATACTAAATAATGGTAATAACGATGAAGATGATGAATCATTTAACCCTCAGCTTGTATGCTGACATGGACTGGACGGTTTGGAGTTGAAAGACTGTCATGCTTCAAGGTCTACTTTGGTAATGGTTTCTACAGATGAACATCCTTCCTAATGCACCTGGTACACTCTCTTACAGCAAGTACTGGGTACTAATGAAGAATAACTTGCAAGGCTAAAGGCCTAAAGTGGACCCTATAACTAAAGGAGAATAGAAGAGAAAGGGCACAACAATTCTCATGGGGTGGTGAGAAAATAAGATTTATAGTCACAATAGGGTAGAAATGAAGAGCAGTATTAGTTTAGGGGAGGGGTGCAGCAGGGAACAGGGGGAAAGGGAAAGAATTAGTGTCAGAAAAGGCAGGTCAAAGTGGAAAGGTGACAGGATGGATTGGGGCAAGTATGGGTGGAAGGTATGGGGAAAAGGAGACAAAAACTGAGGAATAGCCAAAGGTGGAGAGGAATCCTGAAACATTTAAGGGATAAGGAAAGAAATGTGTGAAGATTGTAGGGTAGAGCAGAGGGTTGAGGCAGAGAAACCAGAGGGAAAGGTGTGGTTGTGAGAGAAGATGAGTGAAGAGTGAGTGCAATGATACCAAGGAGGGAAAGCGAGACTGGAGGGTATGAGAGAAGTAGAAAGAAGCATCAAGATGGAGAGGTAGTAGAGAGAAGAACAGGAGAAAACAGTGGGTGGTGCAAGTGCAGGGGTAAAAATGATAAAGAGGTATCCAAGATGTCTAGGGACAGGTAGTGAGATAAAGGCATAAAGCAATGTTGGATGTCAATGGGATAATCCAAGAAGGATTGTGCTTGTTGGTAGGACAACATGCTGAATGCAACAAATGAGATGGAGGGGTGGCTATGAGTAATGAAAAGAACGGAATCATAGTGGAGGGAGTGAATGTAAGGGTGTGGAGGGGAATTAAGGTGGGCTTCATAATGAGTGTGTGTATATATATATAAACGTGTGTGTGTATGTGTATGTATGTATATGGCACATAAAAAGCACCATTCAAGTGTAATTGTTGCCAGTGCAGCCTTGACTGACTCCCATGCCGGTGGCACATAAAAAAACACCATTTGAGCGTGGTCGTTGCCAGTGCCGCCTGACTGGCTCCAGTGCTGGTAGTACATAATAAGCACCATTCAAGCATGGTCGATACCAGTACCGCCTGACTCGCCCTCGTGCTGGTGGCATGTAAAAAGCACCCACTACACTTTCGGAGTGGTTGCCGTTAGGAATGGCATCCAGCTGTAGAAACTTTGCCAGATCAGATTGGAGCATGGTGCAACCTCCTGGCTTGCCAGCCCTCAGTCAAACCGTCCAACCCATGCCAGCATGGAAAGCGGACATTAAACGATGACGATGATAATATATATATATATATATCCTTTATCTTTTACTTGTTTTAGTCATTTGACCACGGTCATGCTGGGACACCGCCTTGAAGGGTTTTAGTTAAACAAATCAACCCCCAGGACTTTTTTCTGTTATTTTTAAAGTCTGGTACTTATTCTCTTGGTTTCTTTTGCTGACCTGCTAAGCTGCAGGGACAAACACACCAACAACAGTTGTCAAGTGGTGGTGGGAGACAAATACAGACACAAAGACACACATATATATGTATGCATGTATGTATATGTGTATATTTAGAAGAAGCAGCAGAGTGACTCAAGGTCCAAGAGTTTCATGTATTGGCACTAAACACACAAGACTCTCAGACTTTGAGTCACTCTTTTGCTTCTGCTAAATATTCTTTTCTACTCTAGGTACAAGGCTGGAAATTTTGGGGGAGAGGGCCAGACGATTAGATTGAACCCAGTACGCAACTGGTACTTAATTTATTGACCCCGAAAAGATGAAGGGCAAAGTCAACCTCAGTGGAATTTGAACTCAGAACGTAAAGACAAATGAAATACCGCTAAGCATTTCGCCCGGCGTGCTAACTTTTCTGCCAGCTCAAAGCCCTGCTTCTACTAAATATTAATAGAAATATATATATACTCAGTTCTATTTTCCCTGTTTGCACCAACATACCTATATATATATATATATATATATATACATACAAAAATTCTATAATTATAAACATAATTATAATTAGGGTTCAGCAAAAATTGCTTCACCACATACCAAAATTTAGAAATAGCAGTTCAATACTATTCCACTACCATAAGATATCTCCCAGATAGTAATACTCTCAACTACCTGTGTGAGTTGAGAGTATTGCTGTCTGGGAGATATCTTATGGTAGTGGAATAGTATTGAACTGCTATTTCTAAATTTCGGTATGTGGTGAAGCAATTTTTGCTGAACCCTAATTATAATTATGCTTATAATTATAGAATTTTT
Organism: Octopus sinensis; assembly: GCF_006345805.1. Classification (NCBI taxonomy): domain Eukaryota; kingdom Metazoa; phylum Mollusca; class Cephalopoda; order Octopoda; family Octopodidae; genus Octopus; species Octopus sinensis. The sequence goes on from NC_043010.1 coordinate 19,881,956, forward strand.
GTATGTATATATATATATATATATATATATATATATAGGGAGAATTCACAAAAAATACAAAAGACAAAGACAGGTGGTGTAGACAACAAATAGATGTATTAGTATAATGCTCGGGAATTGAAAAAGTCTTTTACGTTTCGAGCCTACACTCTTCCACAGAAAGGAACACAGAAAGAAACAAGGAGAGAGAAAAAAAGTGTGTGTAGTGGCTACCAATCACATACACATACAACAGGCTTCTTTCAAATTCTATCTACCAAATCCACTCACAAAGGCTTTGGACAGCCTGAGGCTATAGTAGAAGGCACTTGCTCAAGGTGTCACATAGTGGGACTGAACCTGGAACCATGTGGTTGGGAAGCAAGCTTCTTATCACACGACAATGCCTGCAATACATATATATGTATGTATATATGTGTGTATGTATGTATGTTTCTTAAAGATAATATTCACATGAAGGTGCATTTTGCCATAAGTGGACAGGTAATCTATAACACCACATATAGGTGCAGGAGTGGCTGTGTTGTAAGTAGTTTGCTTACCAACCACATGGTTCCGGGTTCAATCCCACTGCATGGTACCTTGGGCAAGTGCCTTCTACTATAGCCTCGGGCCGACTGAAGCCTTGTGAGTGGATTTGGTAGACAGAAACTGAAAGAAGCCCATCATATATATATATATATATATGTACGTATGTATGCGTGTGTTTGTGTTTATCCCCCCAACATCGCTTGACAACCAATGCTGGTGTGTCTACGTCTCTGTAACTTAGCGGTTTAGCAAAAGAGAACGCCAGAATAAGTACTAGGCATCCAAAGAATAAGTCTTGTGGTCAATTTGTTCGATTGAAGGCAGTGCTCCCGCATGGCCGCAGTCAAATGACTGAAACATGTAAAAGAATAAAAGAATATGGACAATCAATATAGTACTTTTTCGTCTCCTCCATGTGATGCAACATTCTCAGATCAGCCTTTACCACTTCATCTGAAGGTTTCCCTCTTCCACAGATTGCACCAATTTAAAGTGCTTAGCACTTTTGTATGCAACCAATTTCCCACCCACCCATGCATCCTGCTCTCTTGTACCCTATACCTTGATTCCTCTAAATTCATTTCTACCCTGGCATTCATGTACACCAACATTACACATCCACTGAAGCACACTAGTTTCATTTCTTTATCATCTTTGCAAGTCTTCTGGCCCTCATCCAGTATTGCAGACCTTTGTCACCAGCAGTGGTAATGGCTTCCTGAACTTTTCCCAACCAATTCCAACTTTAGCTACCATACTTTCAAAATAATCACCTCCCTTGCAAATTATGACTCCTAAGCAACAGAGGCTATCGACAACTACTTATGAGTCATCTGAGCATTTAAGAGAATCTATTTCCGGTGTGCTCTCAGTATGTATTGCTCCAATGCATCTGTCAAATATGAAACCTACCTTCCCCACTGCACTTTGTATGTCCGTTGCTTACACAGGATGCAGTATATGAGGTTTACACCAACTCTTTTTCTGTATACTGAGCAAAGCCGTTCCCTTGATCATACCAGAAACCCCATCTTCTTTCCAACTTACAAAAACCTTAGTCTTTGCTAAGTTTACCTTGAGGCCTCTTAATTCTAGGTTTAGCTTCCCTGCCCATTATTTCCTCTCTAATTTCAATAAAAATTCAACAATGAGGACTAAACTAGCTGCATATAGGAGTTTCCATGGACAGCTAATCTTAAATCCTTCTGTTATGGTCTGCACAACTAAGATAAACAGGAAAAGATTAAATCTTAAAGGACCCTGCCTTTACATTACACTAGTCACTGAAATTATTATTGACACTCTTCCCTTGGCTGGATCTTTGTAAAAGGCGTGTACAGCCCACACAAGCCATTTATCTACATTTTTTTTCTTAGTGACCCCCAATTAATAAACGTGGTAACCAGCCAAAGGCCTTTGCCAAATCAGAGAATGCTAGACATAATGGTTTACACTATGCGTTATATACATACACATACATAGATATCTACAAACACATGCATCTATTCGTACACAAGCATTCGTATACACATAAATATATACTTACACCCACATACACATATTCAGAGATACATATATTTACATATACATACTTGTACACACACAATGCCGTTGCCCCAGTATGGTCACTGCCGACAAGGTGGAACAAGGAAATGAATATGTAGGTGTATGTGTGTGCGCCCATATTCTTTATCAGTCCAAGCACATCGGTCCATCCAGCCAAGCAGACCTGCCACTTGGGCCACAAGGTGATTACTCAGTGACAGTGCATTACTAGCTCCGAGACCAAGACTCCTGCTTTTCAACCTAGTCTTGGGATCGACATTGTCATTTGTCTGATAAGCGAATGGAGATCACACCGGTTTGTGCGGTGTGTGAGAAGGAATAGAAGAAAAAAAATCGATTCCGGTACTTGACAGTACTTTATTTTATTGACTTCTAAAAGGTTGAAGAGAAAAGCTGACCCCGATAGAATTTGAAACCAGAACAGAAAGCGTTATCACTAAAATACAGCAATCTAATAAACTACGAAAACGAATGAAAATACATTTCACCACACACACTCATCTTGATCACACAAATCGCAAAAGTTCAGTGTAAACAGAAATGACAGCAAACACAGTCCAAACAGTTTAATTGACAAGTGGTAAGATCAGAGGCATTCTTGAGTGATTGCGGTTCCATTCTAAGATTGTTTACTTAGGTTTACATTTAGTGCACGTACAAACGACAGATAGATAGATAGAGTTCAGAAAATACTGATACTGGCAGATGTATAGACAATATTATATATATATATATATATATATATATATATACACACACACACACACTATAAACATACAAATAAATACATATTCACGGATACACATACATACACTGTTCTACGTGCCTCGGTTCGCGTATCGACAGAGGACATAACCAATTCTTACGAGAATGTCACCTGTAATATTTTGCTGGAGTCCTTCTAATCAGGAAGAGATTCGGTCTCCACCTACTCAAAGCCAACTAAATCCTATGCTAAGCGCCAGCTCGAAATTATATCCCTGGGGCCCTCGGGAGAGGGGGTGCTATCATTGCGTGTGACTACGTAATGTCTGTGTGGGAGGGTTCCATCCAGTAGGATGGAAATAAGAGAGTGAAATAAAGGAAATACAAAAGGCTCGAGTTATACATCTCGCACCCTTTACTATATTACATACACACACAGATATATATATATATATATATATATATATACACACACACACACACACACGAATCGAAATTTTTGAGTTTTCCTGGAAAATTTTGATAAGTTCCTTTATCACAGAAAACACAGCTGTGTAGAGTGCAAGTAACATAACGAAGGTTCGTTTACGATGTGGGAATAAAAAAAATAGGAAACGAAAGAAAACGAGAGAAATAATGCCAGATGTCAGCCCTCATTTTTGACTTCTTGACTTGATGCGACCGTCTGGAGAGATGGTGGGGGAGGAAAACGGAGGTGGAAGAATTTTTCCCAAAGGTGACCGAACCAATGCAAGACATGATACGGCATTAAAATAGGGAAGTGTGTCTATGTGTGTGTGTGTATATATATATATATATATATATATATATATATATATATATATATATTAAAAGGATGTGTTGTGTAAGTAGAGAAAAAGACAAATATTCAGGGACACGCAAATGGATTTATAGACAGACATATATATATATATATATTATATATATATATATAGGGAGATATATATAGAGATAGATAGATATATATATATATATATATATATATATATATATATATATTGTGAAGGAGAGAGAAAGACAAATATTCAGAGAGACACAAATGGATTTATAGATAGACAGATAGATAGATAGATAGACATAACGAGACTAATAGACAGTGCGATAAATAGTAATAGACAAGCACACACACAGTCAATCGAACAGCAATTACATATACACATATAGCGATATATTAATTGAAAGCTGCTTTGAAAGAGAGGTGATGGATGTGAGCGTGATCGGATGCGGTGAGGGTGATTGTCACTTACTTCTGTCTCCCCAAACAATGGTCACAGTAATTGCCCGTCCAGCCGATGTAACACTGACATGTTCCGTTCCGACACTCGCCCTGGTAGCAATTGTAGTCGCTGCGCTTGCGGCTACATGTCGATAACGAACTATTGGAGGCGACCAAGACGAGTAATAGTAAATGGCAGAGTATTAGGCACAGCAGATATTCCAACGAACGACATGGTAACCTGTATTTAGACTTGGTCTGAACCACAAACATCGCAATTTCCGCCATCTTGACTATTATTATGGTTAGATTCGACAGTTGATGTTGCGCATGTCAACAGACATTCCTATTCCGTTACCGAAGCACTCAACCTGTATTCCGTTGTATGCATTCGTTTTCTATAATATTTATTTACCTATACCTACATGAGTATGCGTACATAAATAAATATATAAATACCTATATATAGATGTGGGTGTGTGTATTGAATACACACACTCATATCTATCTATCTATATATCTATTTATCTGTCTATCTATCTATCTATCTATCTATCTATCTATCTATCTATCTATCTATCTATCTATCTATCTGTCTATCTATCTATCTGTCTGTCTATCTATCTATCTATCTATCTATCTATCTATCTATCTATCTATCTATCTATCTATCTGTCTATCTATCTATCTATCTATCTATCTATCTATCTGTCTATCAATTTATCTGTCTGTCTGTCTATCTATCTATCTATTTATCTGTCTGTCTATCTATCTATCTATTTATCTGTCTGTCTGTCTATCTATCTATCTATTTATCTGTCTGTCTGTCTATCTATCTATCTATCTATCTAGCTAGCTAGCTATCTGTCTGTCTGTCTATCTAACTATCTATCTGAAGATATATATATATATCATCATCATCGTCATCATCATATAACGTCCGTTCTCCATGCTGGCATGGGTTAGACAGTTTGACTGGAACTTGTAAGCCAGAGAGCTGCACCAGGTTCCAGTCTGATTTGGCATGGTTTCTACGGCCGGATGCCCTTCCTAACACCAACCACTCCAAGAGCACAATAAGTGTTCTTAATGTGCCACCAGCACAGGTGCCATTTAGATGACACTGGTAACCTTCACGACTCTGGTCTGACTTGGCTTGATGAGTCTTCTCAAGTACAGGCAAAGGTCTCAGCACAACATTTGAAGATCATGCTCCAAATAATAAATCTAGATTTGAATAAATATTTAAATAAATAGTTATATAGATATTATAATTAGAGAGTAAAAGAGGAGTAGTAAATAAATAATAATATAAGTGGCCAGCAAGCATTTCAGCTGATAAAGGACAAATCCATAAATTTTATAATTAATTAAAATCATAATTGAGAGTACAAAAGGTACCAGCGTTGCTAAAAATAAGAGTCGAACAATTGTCTAATAAGCCACCATTTCACTGAAAACATAACAGGCCAACAGAAATTGGGCAACAAGCAAAGAAATTAATTTACCATCGCGGTTGATAACCAGAAAATGAGGCAATAGATATTCCTGTATCGTATGATTTTGAATTTTGAGATTACTCCCTAAATTCTCATCAGCAGGTCTCACAATATATGTAGGGTTAAAAACCTTACTCGCTTCATCGCCTGTTACTCATTGAATGACTAGTGCCATATTCAAGATGATGTCAGTGTATGATTTTCCATAAATGAATAAATCTTCAAATACATATTCTGTTGTGTCTGAGGAGAGTAATTTTCTTTTTTGCCTTATGATGTAACACACTCACCGGTAAAGTTTCCACTTATTTCTTATTTTTATTTTCCTATAATTTTCGTTGCGTCTTGCAACCTTTTCAATAGTCTTGACTCTTCAAGAGTCAAGACTATTGAAAAGGTTGCAATGAAAATTTTAGGAAAATAAAAATAAGAAAAAAAGTGGAAATTTTACCGGTGAGTGTGTTACATCATAAGGCAAAAAAGAAAATTACTCTCCCCAGACAACAGAATATGCTTCAACACATGAACTCATATAAGGAATCTTGCAAACCAAATCCAAAAACAAAATAATTCAAATAAATATTTATACAGATATTATTATGGTCAATAGTAGTAAATAAATAAGGGAGTAATCTTAAAATTTGAAATCATATGATAAAGGAACATCTATTGCCTAATTCTGTGGCTATCAGCCATGATGGTTAGTGTGAAACACCAGTGTCCCAGAATCCATTGTACCAATGAGTTGAGTGTGTCAGGAACACATTGCTGCAGTTCCATCCCACTTGCAAGACACTTTATACGAGTACATTTATGTGTTTTTTAAGACAATGCATCTATACAAGTGGTACCACAATTTCAAGGTTTCCAAAAGTATATGTGCTTCATGTATGTATATATATGTATATATATATATATATATATATGTATGTATATATATATATATATGTATGTATATATATATGTATGTATGTATGTATGTATGTATGTATGTATGTATATTTAGAGATAACCACTAGGTGGATAACCAATATGTTAGAAGAAGATCACAGCAAACACCAGAGTGGTGTTTGCTGAGTTTCTCTGGAGAACATTCTTTTCTTTGTAGTTAGATCATATGTGATCTTCTTCTAGCATATTGGTTATCCACCTAGTGGTTATCCCTAAATATACACATGTATTGAAATTTTTGGTTTTTTTCAGATTTTTTATATATGCTAGGCTACTGGTTTTAAATTAATATTAATTAAATTAATAATCAATTTATCTCCCTCGTTATTTAAATATATATATATATACTAGCAGTATCGCCCGGCGTTGCTCGGGTTTGTAAGGGAAATAACTATATAAGCATTTTTAGAGAGTTACTTCCCTTATAAATTCGGGCTTTCTTAGCCATTTTTGTTTTGGTGTCTTCAAGCCATGAAGTCGTTGTTCTAAAAGAACGCTGGTTTCCTTCACAACGCATTACGACGTTGATTTCTTTACACTCCCTTCCCCACAGCTTCACGAGGGAGGGAAGGGGGAGAAGCAAACAGGTGCAGCTGTGAGCGTGGACGCCAACTCCGCCGCCATCGACACACGATGCATTTTATGCATTAAAATGGAATAAAAAATGATGTTAAATTATTTTTAAAATCGTAGACTCATCGTTGACACGCGCTAATAGTCAGACGGGCTCGATATGAATCACGACTATAAGATACCCGAATTTGGTTAAACTGCACCGCAAAATGTGGGAGGAGTTAGGAATCTAAATCGAAGGGGACAGACACTCACGCAACTAGAGTTTTATATATATAGATATATATATATATATATATTATATATATATATATATATATATAACCAGCCCATTTAAGAGTACTCTTCAATCATTGGACAATAAATTATGCTTGCAAAGACCTATTGGGGCAAGTGAAATCACTGTCGTGGCCGATGACAGGCCCGCCTGATTAGCACCCATGCCAGTGAAACATTAAAAGCACCATTTGAGCGTGGCCAATGCCAGTATTGCTTGACTGGCCCTTGTGCCAGTGGCACATAAAAGCACCCACTACACTCTCACAGTGGCTGGTGTTAAGAAGGGCATCCAGCTGTAGAAACTTTACCAGATCAGATTGGAGACTGGTGCAGCCTTCTGATTCACCAGCCCTCAGTCAAATAGTCCAACCCATGCCAGCATGGAAAGCAGACGTTAAATGATAATGATGATAATGATGATGATATGTATATATATAAATATGGCAATCTTTATATCTTATGTAACGTGGATGCATTGTTAGAACAGTGTAAAACCTTGTTAAATGCCTTGAGAGATCCTTTCATATAGGAGTACAGTGCTAAAAGCACAAACATATCATTAGCAGATCAGAATAGTCTGGCAGGAGGATGGGGACAGAACTACTAGATCCCATGATTTCACCATACATGTGCTTCATCAGTATCAAGCATCCACTCACCATATGCCAGCCAAATTCCACCACAAATGATGTATAAAAAACATTGAAGTCACAATTAGCTGACAGGATCTTTAAAAAATAGATATTTGTGACAGAAGCAGTATTAATACCTAACAACAATGCACACACACACAAGGTGTATGTTGGTGAGTGTGTATGTATGAATGTACATATGTATGTACATACAAACATATCACAAACAAGAAGTCATTTGTCAAGTTCTTTATTTAGACACCAGTAAAAAAAAACATGTCAAAGCAAAAACATAAAAATAATACAAAATTTTAGGAGATATCAAAGATATGTGTAAGAATAAAAAAACATTTACCTGAAAACAGGTAAATGCAGTTGTTAACAGATATGAATAGTTATTCCAGAATATGTAGATATTTATTTTTAACATTGGTAAAAGTTCACATTTCGATGAGGAAAAGATAGTCAGTTAAATGAAACCTTGTAAATAAATGATTCTTTATTTTATGGACCCCAAAAGGATAAAAGAGAAAAGTGACTGAGCAGGATTTGAACTCAGATCTGTAACTAAATATAGCAAAGAATTTTATCCAACGTTCTAATGATTCTGCTCATGTACCACCCTAAAATACAAACAAATATTCACATATTATTAACAGATATGAATAATTATCTTTTCTCTTTAACTTGTTTCAGTTTTGGACTGTGGCCATGCTGGGGCACTGCCTTGAAGGGTTTAGTTAACTTAATTGACTCTACTACTTTAAGTCTCAAGCTCATTGTATTGGTCTCTTTTTGCTCAACTGCTAAGTTACAGGGTGCATAAACTAACAAACACCAGTTGTCAAGTGCTGGTGGAGAGGACAAACACAAACACACACATATACATATATATATATATATATATATATATATATATATATCATGTACTACAGATGGATGAGGAGAGATGTGTGAAGAAGTATCACTCCCAAACAGTTGAAGGAATCCAGGAAGACATGGGATGAGGTGGTCAAGCATGACCTTTGAACGTTGGGCCTCACAGAGGCAATAACGAAAGATTGAAACCTCTGGAGATATGCTGTGACTGCAAAGACCCGACAAATAGCGTGAGTTCATGGCCTATTTCCTGCACCAGCTTCACATAGCAGCCCAAGCCCATCCAAAGTACCTTGGATCTCAGAACAGCCTGCTGTGCTTACCTTGGATCATAGGGCGACCTGCTGTGCTTGAGGTGACCTATTGAGTCGAGTACATAAACATCAAAATAAAAATCAAATGGAAATTGTAGTTGTGATACCTGTGCTGGTGGCACATAAAAAGCGCCTCCGAACATCGCTGATGCCAGCACCATCTTGACTGGCTTCCATGCTGGTGGCATGTAAAAAGCACCAACCGATCATGGCTGTTGCGACCCTCCCCTGGCCCCTCAAAGTACGAGGGTAAATCAAAAAGTAATGCCATTTTGTTTAGGACAGGTATAATTACCAAAACAGGAATATGTATCATACATCAAAATGAAGCTGGTCTTCTGTGGATCACATCCCTACTTCTCAACATAGTCACCGTTTCTCTCAATAGCAATGTTCCACCTTCGAATGAGAGCATGTATCCCTGCCCTGTAAAATTCTGTTGACTGTTCTTTGAGCCACTTCTTCACTACCTCCACACTCACCAGATTTAGCGTCTTCAGACTATCATCTCTTCGGCGCCATGAAAGAGGGTTTGAGAGGCAAACGTTATTCCAGTGACAAGGAAGTGAAAACTGTAGTGAAGAAGTGGCTCAAAGAACAGTCAACAGAATTTTACGGGGCAGGGATACATGCTCTCATTCGAAGGTGGGACATTGCTATTGTGAGCAACAGTGACTATGTTGAGAAGTAGGGATGTGATCCACAGAGGACCAGCTTCATTTTGATGTATGATACATATTCCTGTGTTGGTAATTATACCTGTCCTAATCAAAATGGCTTTACTTTTTGACACACCCTTGTGGATGGAGCATGTGAAAGAGGGAGACCCTGGAAGAAAGACATGGGACAAAGTACTGAAGGACCACCTCAGGATACTGAACCTTTCAGACAAGATGACAAAGGACCAAGATACCTGGCACCTTGCTGTACTCAAGCAGACCTGTACTCTACTGCAGAAGTGTTAAGGCCACTCCTCCTGGTGAAGAGAACTGGCCTGCAAGAGTCCTGCACTGGTGCCATGCAAAAAGCACTTGTGCCAGTGCCACATAAAAGCACTTGTGCAATGCCACGTAAAAGTACCCAACACACTCTGTAAAGGGCATCCAGCTGTAGAAACCATGCCAAATTGGACTGGAGTCTGGTGCAGCTCTCCAGCTTGCAAGCTCTGGTCAAACTGTCAAACCCATACCAACATGGACGACAGACGTTAAATGACAATGATGATGATGACATATATATATATATATATATATATACACACACATGTACACGATTGGATTCTTTCAGTTTCCATCTACCAAATTCACTCACAAGGCTTTGGTCAGCCTGGCACTATTCTGGAAGGCACTTATCCAAAGTGCTTTGCAGTAGGAGTGAATCCAAGACCACACGATTGAGAATCAAGCTTCATACCACACAGCCATGTATGTATCTAAAAATATTCAACTTATATGAACAAATATCAATGCTGCCTTCATCAGCCATCGACATCATCATATATTAATATATATTAACAGATGTAGAGATTAACATATAATAATAGATATAGAAAAACGAGGTCTGATCTGTATCAGTGCTGGTGTTATTTAAAGAAAGCTACAACACATATAACACACTCTGAACACTTTGCTTCTTCAAGCATGGACACATTAAATGTCTGACATCTTGCAAATGAATTGGTAGACACCTCCAAGATCATCCACCCTCTTTCCAACAACCTTTGGCACTTTTTTGAATTCCATATCTCCAACATTCATAGACATGCTTACAAAATAAAAATTAAAAAAAAACAAACAATACAGCACCCATGACTTTCAGAAACATATTTTTTCTTTAATCAGAATTGGTGAAACATGAAATAAACTACTCACAGTTGTTAGCTGTCAGGACACTACATCCTTCAAAACTTTCATGCTTCCATCTTTCAACAGCACACCTATTTCTTTACTACCCACAAGGGGCTAAAAACAAAACAAGGACAGACAAATGGATTAAGTCAATTACATCGACCCTAGTGCATAACTGGTACTTATTTAATCGACCCCGAAAGGATGAAAGGCAAAGTCAACCTCGGCAGAATTTGAACTTAGAACGTAGCGGCAGACGAAATACCACTAATTATTTTGCTTGGCGCGCTAACAATTCTGCCAGCTCATTGCCTGTTCATATAAATAGCACACCTGATACCCCCCACCCACTGATCCTCATTTTTTTCTTTTTTTTTTTAATGATTCATCCATTGTCCACTCCCTGTGCATATTCTTTGTGCTGTTTTTCTCCAGACTTGTAACACACCTGAGCACTGGATACAATAAGTTCATTGCAAAGAAATAGAGGCTTGCCCTGGAGAAACTCCCTGGTCTCCAAGCTAAGCACCCTGTCAAGTAATGTTACTCCCAACATCCTTTGGAGGAACCCCTTTTCTTGTCACTTGTACCTGTGATCTTCCTCTTTCAGTCATTACCCATAATTCATGACCATAGGTGAGGATAGACTCACAAAAATGGAATTGAAGATAAGAATTAGGCTTTTTTTAACAACTTCTCCTTTTCTGGGGACTAAATGTTGAGCTGGTGCATTACTCTGCCAGTAACTGCAATTCTAGCATCCAATTCCTCTACCACCTGTCTCCCATCACTCATGAATAAGCACATCTGCTGGTACCATATAAACAGTACCCAGTCCACATTCTGTGAAGTTGGCATTAGGAAGGGCATCCAGCCATAGAAACCTTGCTAAAACCGATGCCTGGAACCTGGTTATCTGTCTCACTAGCCAGTTCATCTGTCATCTGGCAGCTCTCTCACTAGCCCAGTGGTTCTCAACTGTGGACCATATGGTGTCTGAGGGTCCATATAAGATTTTGCAGGGTCCACATAACAAAATAGTAAATTTCAGATCCACAATATTATTTTAAGGGCCCCTGAAAATGTTCTGCTTTAGTTGTATGTAATATTATGCATGGCAAGAAACAGCTGGGTTTCTTTCTCTAATATTTTACATAATTCAACCTACACAAGTTAATGTGTGATGAACAAAATAGGAATTTTGGAACAAGTTTCTATAAAACTAGTTTTTAAACATCAAATTGCTATGGGGGTCCACCAGAAAAAAATAGTAATCAAAGGGGTCTATAGGAGAAAATAGTTGAGAACCCTGTACTAGCCAGTTTTTGTCAAACCATCCAAGCATGGGAAATGGATGATGGATGGAGGGATGGAAGGATGGATGGAGGGATAGATGGATGAGTGGATGGATAGATGTATTGACAGACAGATATACATATCTGCAAATGCATGTGTGTGTGTGTGAGAGAGAGAGAGAGAGAGAGAGAGAGAGACTGAATGTGTATTCTTTCTCACCTGGATATGTGTGCAGTGATTGTAAACAAAAGCTTCAGAGTTCATATAAACAGTGTCATTTGCACTCCTCTGCACGTACATATCCAGGTTATTTTGTTGCCTGATAGGAATTATTACATTGCCTGGAATCAAGTGGTGGGGACTGACATCAAGAAGGGCATCTGGCCATAAAAAGTTTTTCCGCAATGCAGTTTGGTCTGACACAAGCAAGCATGGAAGAATAGACATTAAAATCATTAAAGTAGCGGCAGCGGCGGTGGTGGTGGTAGTTGAAGGAGTAATGATGATGATGATAGTGTTGATAATGATGGTGATAATGATGAACATATCATAACAGATATAATTAAATATCATCATTGTCATTATGCTGTTAGACATTGAAGGATATGAATAATATATATGAACATATATTAACATATATCTGCATAAATAAATAAATATTAATAGATAGAGACTATTTTACCAAATGTGTGCATATAAGAAGCTATTAACATATATTAATAGTTATTGCCATCATGTGATATGAACCTATTCTAACATATTTTTGTCGGAAAGTTGTGAGGGTAAACATTCAGCACCTTGGCTCTCTTTTTAAGGGCCTCCAAACTGACGTGAAGAGGGAAGTTATTGAAACAGGTATGAAGAGAATCTGACACTCACAAATCTATTGTAATCTTCAAAATGAAACGAAAAAGAAAACATCAAGAAATTTGAAGCCTTTAATATTTAAGAAAGATGTAAAACATAGGGATACTGTATTTTCTTGTAAATAAGTCAAATTTCTTAGAGCAAAACTTACAGCCAAACAAAGGTCAACTGGTATAGCAAGATGACTTTTGAAATCCAAAAATTTCATGTGAAATGCAGAAGAATATGAAAAGATGGTGATGATGTTTGACTGTTTTCACATGTTTATATATAATATAATGAAATTATTGTATACAGTGCTCAGGTGCACCACAACTTGTCAAAAGTGCATATAAAGCATATGCAGTAATGTACAAATGTCTGGAAAATGAACAGTGTATGAGTCAGATACATGCTTGCATGTGTATGGAGGGGAGAAAATCAGGTGTAGTGTTGGCGAATCTCAGGAAGCATGGAAGTTTTGAAGGATGCAGTGCTCCGACAATTAACAACTGATGCTGGTAGTTTGTTCTATGCTTCAGCAACTCTTAGCGTGAAAAAATGTTTCCGAAAGTCATGGGAGCTGTGCTGTTTTCTGACTTTGTAAACATGTCCACGGGTGTTAGATGGGTGGAATTTGAAAAGGTGCTCAGAGTTATTGTTTGTAAGATGGTTAATAATTTTATGGGTGTCTGCAACAACAGCAACTTGTATGCCACAACATATAAGAAGCCTGCCTACAAAATTACTCTGTGAAGAAGTAGATTGTGAAATATATCTGTAGGTGGTGCAATAGCCTTTTAACCCTTTTCTTACCACATTTCTGTTGAGATGCTTTGTGCTTCTTTCAATTAATTTTAAATATAACAAAGAATTTAGTAAAATAACTTAGTTATCATTCAGCTAGTGACTAAGGTTTGGTGAAAGATTTTAATTCAGAACTTATGAAAACAAGACATTTGTACTATAGAGCTAGAGGTGGTTTCAACTGGGCTGGTATCAAAAGGGTTAAGAATTGTTTCTCCATTACATAGTTTAACCCATTTTGTTACCATATTTCTGTTGAGATGCTCTGTGATTCTTTCAATTAATTTTAAATATAACAAAGAATTTAGTAAAATAACTTAGTTATCATTCAACTAGTGTTAGGAACATGAATTGTGACTAAAGTTTGGTGGAAGATTTTAATTCAGAACTTTTGAAAACAAGACATTTGTATTACAGGGCCAGAGGCAGTTTCAGCTGGGTTGATATCAAAAGGGTTAACACACTTTAGAACATTTATTTAATATCAATTTGTAATTGTGAACTCAGTGCCATAAATATATATTGGTTAATGGTATGGTAGGATTGATTATGTTAATGCTGGTACTTGGCTGGTACTTTAATTTGTTAACTCTAGAAGGAGGAAAGGTAACATAGGTGTTGATAGTATTTGAACTCAAAACATAAAGGGAATTTGATTTTTAATATTGAATATGAATTGGCAGTAAGCTGGCAGAACCATTAGCTTGCCGAACAAAATGCTGTGAAGCATTTTGTCCATCTTAATGTTCTGAGTTCAAATTATGCCAAGGGCAGCTTTGTCTTTCGTCCTTTCAGCATCAATAAAATAAGTACCAGCTGCATACTGGGGTTGATGTCATTGACTTATCCCCTCCCCCAACATTGCTGGCCTTGTGCAAAAACTTGAAACCAATGCTGAAAATGAACTGTCTGTATCTCAAGAAAAAAAAGAAAAAGAAGTCTCCAGAATCTGTGACCCTGTGTTACCATGGAGAAATGGAAAGAAACACGATGTTCTGATAGTGATGTTATTTTCTGTTCTTCTGAAATACATAGACTTCATTAAACAATTATTCAATTATCTATTCCGATGTGCAAAATAGATTACATTCTTCTACATTGAGCCACCAAATTACACAGCTAATTAATTACATAATTAATTTTCAATTAATTTTGATAGTTCTGCTGTTGCTGGAGGGACAACGGCTGGAATCAATTGAGTTTCTCGATCAACATCTTACACAGTGACTGCTACTACAGCATTGAAATCACAACCACAATGATACAGACACAACTACAGGGTTACAGACACCACTGCAGCACTATAGACACCCCTACATCAATACAGATACTCCTTTTTGACATATTGAGCCAGGCATTTCCTTAATGGAAGTAGAGATGTGTCTATTTTCCAATGTACAACTTTGGTCTTTGCTAAGTTGACTTTGAGCCCTTTTCATTTCAGGATTTACTTCCACATTTGGAATTAGTTTTCTAAGTCTACTACAAATTCAGCCATAACAACATCGTCATCAGTGAAGAGTTCCCATGGTCTTAAACTTCACTGTAATGGTCTGGAGGACTATGATGAATAGGAGGGGATGGAGGACTGAGCCTTGATGGACTCCTACTTGTACTCTAAATTCATGATTGTACTCGTTAACTCAAATTTTGCTAACAGTATCTCTGAACATGACTTTTATCACTTTCATAAGTCAATTAACTGTCTACCCCTAGCTTCCTCAGCTACCACCAGATTACAGAGCAAGGGGCTCTGTTGAAAGCTTTCCTCAGACTGACCAATGCTAAAAATGGAACCTTACTTCTATCTATAGTTGTTTCACTAAGAAGAGAGCATTTGTAGTACTTTTCCTTGACAAAAAAGCCATATTGATTCATAAGATCAATATGGTCTTATTTTTCAATGTTCTGATTGATCTCAGAATCCAACGAGCCAGTTGCCTGTACATTGTCACTGTCTTAGAAATATACACATTATTATTATTATTAATATTATTATTATTATTATTTTTATTATTATTATTATTATTATTATTATTATTATTATTACTCATGTGGATTCCCATCATGCCTTGATTGTGACTCCAAGATTACAACATGGTCATTCCGGTGTATTCTGATTACAAGCTGTTTGTGGGCTGACAACAAAGCATCCAAAATTTTTCAGAATTCCACTGCATGTTGTTTTTCTTCAGCTCATTTACATGTTGTGTTCAAATGTTGCTCATCATGGATTTTGACAGCTTGTAATACATTTGTATTGTCAGCGTGGCTGATTGTATGACTGAGAACATGTCAGAGAAAGCTACAACAAACAGTCCCAGTACAGTTCCTTGAAGGACTCTGCCAAAAACTAATGTTTCCCTGGAGAGAGAGAGAGAGCGAGAGAGAGAGAGAGCATGTTGGCTGTGACTGCTTGACTCCTTTCTTTTGAAGAGTCACGGAGCTTCTCCACTAGTTTTCCAACTATGCCAAGATCAAGCAGATTGACGCATATTGCGCGAGCAACTTTATCAGAAGCCTTTACAAGATTGACATATAACACACTCATACTTAGATAATTTGACTGTGGTGTCTGTATCCAGTTGTAATGCAGTAATAACAGTGTGTGAGTATGTGTGTGTGTGTAATAAATATATATATATACGTGTGTATGTATCTGAGTGTGTGTATGCATATATATATATATATATATATATATATATACACATACATATACAGATAAATATATCAAAACATGCACCTATGTGTGTATGTGAATGTATATATAAAAATATGTGTGTGTGTATATATACATATATATATATGTAGTTTGCATGAAACTATATATGTACATGTAGATAAACATTATTAATTTTGTTTTTAATTTCTTATAAATTGCATTGATTTGGCTTTATAAAAAAATTAAAAGCATTTATATATAATATGCATGGATCTAAGTGTAGGAACTTTGTACGCTTTGAGCAATCCATTGTAGGTATGAAAAAAAAACAACATTCAGGAACAATAATAATTTATTAGCGTTGAAGGTTGGAGGCTTTTCCCATGAATAAACTGAAAAA
>NC_043010.1:19901479-19908979 GCF_006345805.1 Octopus sinensis
CTTTCCATCCATTTTTTTCCTGCTCTAAGAGAGTCAGTCTTCTTGATTGTCGTCATATGAGAGAATGTTCAAAGACAGAATATTTCCATTAGTCATCTTCCTATGAGACATCTGATCATGTGATCCTAACAGTCCCGAATTCAGGAATGCTGAATTAGAAATATCCTGCTTTCAAATACATTCCGCTTTTTTATTTTCTGTTGTTTTCTGGGTTTCTTTTTTTTTTCTTTTTGCTCTTGTATAATGGTTGACATTGTTTTTGCATCCATTCTTTTGCTGCAATTAACTCTTTCAACACTATTCCAATTACTATTACCATCATCATCATCATCCCCACCAGCAACAACTTCATCATTGCCGCTGCCTTCACCTTCACCACCATCATCCTCCCCTTGAAATATTATCCAGCATCATCTTCATCATCATTTAAGATCCTTTTCCCCTGCTGGCATGGGTTGGGTAGTTTGACAGGATCTGATGAGTCAGAGCACTGTATTATGTTCTGCTGCCTGTCCTGGGATGCATTCTGCAGCCAGATGCCCTTCCTAATGCCAGCCACTTTACAGACTGCACCAAGTGCTCTTTATGTGGCACCAGCACTTCTGAGCTCACCAAGGAACTTGCAATGACACACACCCCTCAATTGAGAGGGAGAGTAGCACCGAGGGAGGTGGGTGTATGCCAGGTGTTGAGAACTGAAATTATGATAGAACGACAGGTACAAATGCCTTGCCGTATGAGAAATACATGATTACCCCAGCTGGAAAGGGAGAAAGGATTGTGATGATGAGGTATCGGGGTGGAACCTCAAATGAACAGGGAGTGAAGAGAGAACACAGATAGAGGATTGGAAAGAGTGGGTAGAGAGGTAGGTAATGAAATACAAATGCCCATATATATATAAATATATATATATACACACATACAGGGTGCAATGGGTAAATTGTTGCCAATTTATATTTTTAATTTCATGCATGCGCATTGTTTGTTTTTTATTTTGACAGCTACACAGTATAGTAAGGTCAGTTGGGCACCATCTGTGAGGAAAACAGCACCATGACACAATTCACTCGGACACAAATTTGGAAATGACATGCTGTACTGCTTGGAATTTATGTCGGGAGCTCCAATATTAACATTTCATAGTGTTTGGGTGGCAATCTGAGGACAATGCATGTACCAAGAGTGATAAAAATCAAATATCCAGTCATGGTGTTTGGAGTGATCACTAGTGACAGTGACGTTATGCCTCCATTCATCTTCTCACACAGCCTCACGCTCAACATGGAGGCTTACATTAAGTGCCTGGAGGAAATAGTGCTACCCTGGGTGAAGAAGATGGCTGCTGGAAGACCCTATGTCTGCCACACAAGCAGGAGAACCCAGTCATAGCTGTCAGATATTTTCTGTGACCACACCACTGCTAATATCTGACCACCTAACTCCCCAGACTGCAATCCCGTGATTATTATGAGTAGGGTACAGTTGAGTGAGAGACCAACAAAACTCCTTGTAACACCAAAGACAAACTGAAGGCAAGGATTATGGCAACATTCACCAACTTAAACAAGGTGACCATCCAGAAGAGTTGCAGGAGATTCCAAAGTTGTCTGGATGCTGTGGGTTGAAGTAATTGGCGATTTTATTGGATAGATTTACTCTTTAGTATTTCAAGATATCTTTATGTAATTTTGGTAAATATATCTGTTAAGATGAGATGTCAATGTTATTTTCCTTTTTGCTTAATTTAGACGTCAGTATATTCACTGCACCATGTATATATATATATATATATAATATATATATATATATATATATATATATATATATATATAAATCATCATCATCATTGTTTAATATCTGTTTTCCATGCTGGCATGGGTTGGATGGTTTGACCGGTGACTGGTAAGCCAGGAGGCTGCTCCAGGCTCCAATCTGATCTGGCAATGTTTATACAGCTGGATGCCCTTCCTAATGCCAACCACTCAGAGAGTGTAGTGGGTGCTTTTTACGTGCAAGCAGCACAGGAGCCAGTCAGGCGGCACTGGCATCGACCCCATTTGGATGGTGCTTTTTACGTGCTACCAGCACAGGAGCCAGTGGGTGTAGTGGGGCTGGCATCGACTACATTTGGATGGTGCTCTTTACATACCACCGGCATGGGGAGCCAGTCAGGCGGTACTGGCAACAACCCATGCACGAATAGTGCTTATTGCGTGCCACCAGCATAAGAGCCAGTCAGATGGCACAGGTATCGGTCACAACTACAATTTCCATTTTTGATTGTGATTTTACTTCACTCAATAGGTCTTCTCAAGTGCAGCGTATCACCTGATGATTCAAGGCTACTTTTAAATGGGTTGGTTATGTGACACCGGGATAAGCTACGGCTGTGATCTCACTTTACTTGCTGGGTGTTCTCAATCACAGCATATCTCCAGAGGTCTCAGTCTCATGTCATTGCCACTGTAGGCCCAATGTTTGAAGGTCATGCTTCACCACCTCATCCCATATATTCCTGTGTCTATCTCTTCCATGGGTTCCTTCCACTATTAGGGAGTGACACTTCTTCGCCAGCACAGTCATCTCTCTTGCATACCACATCTGATGCTTCTTATGTATACATATATATATATATGTATGTATATATATATATAATATATATATATATATATATACACACACACACACACACATATATATACACATATATATATGTATGCGTATGGGCAGATCGTATTTCTTTGCTCTCTCCACATTCCTTCACCCAGCTCTTCTTTTATATCTTCTTCTTTATTTCCCCCCCTCATCAAGTTTGGTGTTTAAAGCATTTAGTGTTGAGCCAACGAATTTGAGTTCACTTCTTCCACCTATATGGGAAGCACTTTGAAAGAAGTTCTACAAGATGGTCAATCTTTGGATCGGAATTTGTATCATAATTGATTTTATATACATATTTGTGTGTGTGAGTGCATGCATGTATGTGTTATGTATGCATACACACATATATATATATAGTGAGAATTTACAAAAAAATAAACAAAAGACAAAGACGGGTGTATAAACAACAAACAGGTGTATTAGTTTAATGCTTGGGAAGTGAGAAAGTCTTTTACATTTCGATCCCATGTTCTTCAACATAAAGGAACACAGCAATAAGCAGACAGAGGAAATAATATATATATATATATATATATATATATATACATACATATATATGTACATATGTATACGTGTGTGTGTGTATCACCAACCGATTGAGGTCGCTGCCAGCCCCCTCTGGCCCCTGTGCTGGTGGCACGTAAAAAGCACCCACTACACTCATGGAGTGGTTGGGGTTAGGAAGGGCATCCAGCTGTAGACACACTGCCAGATCAGATTGGAGCCTGGTGCAGCCTCCTGGCTTCCCAGACCCCAGTCAAGCTGCCCAACCTATGCCAGCAAGGAAAAGGAACGTTAAACGATGATGGTGATTATATATATATATATATATATATATATATATATATATATATGTAGATAGATTTTTTTCTTAACTTCTCTTAGGCATTAGATTGTGGTCATGCTTGTCTCTTCCAACCAACCCCTACCCCTGCAGTCCAACGCTATTTTGTCATCTCTCTCTCTCCTGTCCTCCTTCTACAATCCAGCTGCTCCTGTATTTCCCCATATTCACCACTAATTACATTCCCCTCCTCCTTCCCAGTCCCCTAATCTCTTTTTGCACTCTCCTGAACTACCGTTCTCCCTCACCCTATCCCAGGGGTTGCCAGACTTTTTCAACCATCAACCGCCTTTAGCCACTTCTTCTACACCGACCACCCTCCTCATTTAAGATATCTAAATACCTTACCATACCATTTCTTAAATGTGTACCAGGTACTGATGCTGGCAATCAAAATGTTAGCTAAAATATCCAGGTACGACAAATTAAGAAATTCTATTGAAGATGACTCACTTTTTACGTTTAAAACTACAAGTATAAAGTTTTAGACTTTCAATTTTTATGAAATTGTTTTCATGGTTAGAAAATGTGCAAAATGCATCGTATTGCTGGAATATCTTTTATTGAAATTGGCAACATCAATGTGAGGGATGAGCATGGTGATCCTGAATCAAGGCATTGATATCAGGCTGAATGTCAATCAGTTTCAATCTCAAATCACCTCGTTCCTCCACATTCAGGCAATTTCTGTAAGCAAACACTCGACAGTCCACATACCCTCTGTCACACCTCTCAATCTTCGATTACGATACAGATTATGACATCAGGCCTTGAATGTTAGCAACTGCAGATTTCTCGCTGCAGTGGAAATCTATCATGTTTCACCACATTTCATGCTGCTGGCTAAGTATATCAAGCAGTTCATCTGGGGGAGCTGGTCTTTTGCATGCCAACCCCCATTCAACCCCTGGCTATCATCAACACCCTGTAATTTCTTATGGACCCCCTATCCAGTCTCCTTACATTCACCTCCCTGTACCTTGAGGGTATGCCTTGGCACATCAACACCATCTCTCTCTCTGACCAGGACAGCCATGTATCTCCTCCACAGCAAGATGCCTATTTTTGTTCTTTCATACTCTAACCTCTTATCCTCCACCCCTCACCTCCTTCAATACGACTCCCAGGCTCATTCGTTGGGGTCTTTGTCTTGCACCTTACTCAGTGACCTCACCAGTGCTGGTGCCATGTTAAAAGTACCCAGTACACACTGGACAGTGGTTAGTATTGAGAAGGGCATCCAACTATGGAAACCATATCAAAGCAGATAGTAGAGCTTGGTGCAGTCATGGTCTACTGGCCAGCTCCTGTCAAAAGCATCCAACCCATGCTGGTATGGAAAATGGTTGTTAAATGGTCATGATGATGATGGGGAAGAGATGATGTATGTATTTATGAGTGTATGTGTATGTATGTATGTATATATATTCTTTTACTTGTTTCACTCATCAATCGCAGGACTTATTCTTTGTAAGCTCAGTACTTATTCTATCAGTTACTTTTACCAAACTGCTAAGTTACGGGGGACGTAAACACATCAACATCAGTTGTCAAGAGATGGTGGGGGGACAAACACAAACAGACAGACATACATACATACATATATATATATATATATATATATATATATATATGATGGGCTTCTTTTCAGTTTCCATCTACCAAATCCACTCACAGCCCGAGGCTATAATAGAAGACACTTTCCCAAGGTACTACGCAGTGGGATTGAACCCAGAACCATGTGGTAAGGAAGCAGGCTTCTTACCACACAGCCATGCTGCACCTATAATTGAATAAAAAATGCCAACGGCCCTTCAGCAACAACACACCCTGATAAGCTCAGTGACTATTACTAATTTCAGGCCATATAAGAGAGAGAATGTTCTTGAAGCCGAGGAGTTTAAACTTATGGAGACAATATTTACATATTGCCTGAGGAAACACAACTTGATCTCATAATGCAGGGAACAGTTGCATAATCAAGTACTTGCACACCTGTAGAATTATGTTGCATGGAAACAATTGTAGTGATTAAAAAATGAATGTCACCCCTTCTTGTTGACTCCAATTTTTTTGCTTATATATTCACACATGACAGATGCCCAAACATAAACCTGGAAGTATGTATAATACTACTACTGGATAACTCAGGGTAAATCTGAGGGTGGCTGAAGTTTATACTGTACTCTACTACGTTCTTAACATACCATAACTATATATATATATATAAATTAGAAAAAAACCACCTTTTATCAATTCAAAATGAACAATTAAATTACACCATCTAGAAAATTACATATAATAGAAATATTAAAATTAAAATAACAATAAAATATCAATAATTAAGTAAATTGCAAAAAAAATAATAAAAACGTATATAATTGGTATATATTGTGTGAAATTTGATTTAGTATTTCTAAATTGAATTTTTTTCCCTGTAAATTTGGATTAATATTCCCTCAAATAATTAATATATATATATATATATACACACACACAGGGTATGTTAGGTATTTGAGGACATACCTTTATTGGTTCATTGCTGCATTTTTTGCTAACTGTGTATAATATTTGTTTCAGAAAATTATAATGGCACACCCTCAGCTTACTCAAGAAATGAAGAGGCATGCTGTTATTGTGGTTATAAAGGCTGAGCATAGGGATTTAGAAATATCTCAATTTTTAAAAGTTGCTAGATCTTTCATCTACAAAGTTTGTAAGGAGCTAGAGACTGAAGATGGAAATGTTTCACTAGTATCAAAGCATAAAAAGCATTCTAAATGCTCCGAAATCATCAGAACACCTAAATTTATCCAACAAGTTCAACATATCATTGATTACAATCTCAGAAAGTCCATGAGATCAATTGCAATAGAACTCCATGTGTCAGAAGAAACAGTCAGAAACGTTGTTCACGAAGATATCAGATATAAGTCTTATATGATGAGGAAAGGCCAATTTGTCAGAGAAAGCAAAGAAAATTACTACATCAGATCTAAAACTGAAAAATCCAGCAGAAGAAGAACTGATTTGGTTTTTACTCAAACAAGGAAAACTTCAACCAATACCAAAATGTTAACATAAGAAATGACAGTTGGTTATGTGCAGACCTTTCTGAATTTCCAAGTGTTATGCATACAAACTTTTCTGCAACTGTCATGGTTTTAAAGGTTGTCAGCACTGAAGGACATGTGATGCCTTCTTACTTCTTTCCACAAGGCCTTAGATTTAACTCTGCTGTCTATATTGAGGTCCTGGAAATAATTGTTAATCCCTGGATAGACAGTGTATGCAATGGAAAGCATTATGTGTCTCAGTAAAACTCTGCACTATTACACATGGCTCTAGTAATAAAGGAATGGATGGCTGAAAATTTTCATGATCACATAACCCCTATCATTTGGCCTCCTAATTCCCCAAATCTCAATCCATTAAACTATTACATGTGGAGCGTTGTTGAGAGACAGAGGTCAATGAACATGCCCATAACACCAAAGATTCTTTGAAAGCTGCTATAGTCAGAGTAATGTCCAAAATGAACCAGGACCACTTGATTTGAGCATGTAGATGATCTAGATCTCATATAGAAGCAGTTGTTGAAGCTGAAGGTGGCTTTATTGAATAACATTATAGAAAAGAAGGTTTATTTTTATCCTCACAGCATATATATATATATACACAAATTCTATAATTATGTGCATAATTATAATTAGGGTTCATCAAAATTTGCTTCACCACATACTGAAATTTAGAAATAGCAGTTAAAAAACTATTCTACTACCATAAGATATCTCCCAGACAGCAGTACTTTACTACTCATGCAGGCTATTTGATGGCGCTTGGTTGAGTATGTATGTTAATTATCAGTGCTCTCAAATTAAAAATTTGAAATACTGTACTGAGGAAGGGAATAAGTAAGAAGAAATATGATTTTACATCTCTTTAACCCCGAAACGCGTATACAGTTAAAGCCGAGTGGATTCATTATTTTTTCT